>NW_027469162.1:0-300000 GCF_051020765.1 Lasioglossum baleicum | reverse complement strand
AATAAAAATAAATCAAGAATTGATCCAAATTTTCATATAATATTAATATTTATAGGTATAATAATATTAATATCTATATACAATATTGATAATATAAATTAGTATGTAAAATATAAAATATTAATATTTATATAAAAAATTAAAAAGTAATAGAACATTGAAATTTATATTCAGTTTCATTTATTTACGGTTTTATTGCTTTTTAATTATTTACATTTACTCATATTAATTTATATTTTTTTTCGTATTCATTTTTCCATAATGGATGTTATTTTAACTGAAAAATATAAAATAACAAATAATATTATAATTATAAGAAATAGTATATTAATATTTGAATAAATTTTTTCATTTCAATTATTATTAATAAATTAGAATTTAAATTTAAATTTAAATTATTAAATAAATAATTTTTAAATAAAAAATAATTTATTATTAAATTATTAATCAATTAATAAATAATCATAGAATATTAATTTTATTACATTTAAATTTTGGTAAATTTAATAAAGTAATAAAATAAGAAAAAATAATTATAATACCGGAAATGTAAACATTTATAGATGTGATTAATTTATATATAAAAAATACATTATAATTAAAACAATAATTTAAAAAAAATAATAAATATGTTACACGAGAATAAAAATTATTAATTCCTAACATTAAATTTATAATTAAAAGTGATATAATTAATAATGTTAAATTTATTGATATTGTATTTATTATTAATATAAATTATATTTATCTATATGTATATGTATATTATGATATTTAATTTAATTTCCTAAAAATTGTTTTTAGAAACAAATTTTTGGATACTATAATAATTTTATTTAAAAATTTTTTTGAATTTTATTTATATAAAAATATAATTTAGCTTCAAATAATTAATTATTATTATTAATTTGCAAAATTAATATATTTATTAAATTATAATAATTGTTGAAATTATAATTATTATTTTAGTGTTTAAATTTATTATATTATTTTATATTAATAATTATTTTTTAATAATTTTAATTTTAATTGAAAAAATTTCTTTTACTAATTTAATTTATTTAATTTGTAATAATATTGTGTGAATATATTTAATATATTTAATTTATTCAGTAAGAGAAGCAATTTTAGGATTATCTTTAATAGTAAGATTAAATTATATATATGGTCATCAAAAAATTAAATTAATTTGGTTAATTAATTAAAATTTTTAAATGAATGAATTACTAATTTTATTATTAACATTTTTTAAATCTAAAATTAAGTTAATTTTAGATTCTAATTCATAATTTTTAATAACTTTTTTTATAATAATAAAATTAAATTGATTAGATTTAAGATTTATTATTATATATTTAAGATTAAGGTTTTATTCTTTTTATTTATGAATTTCAACTTTATGAATTTTTTCATTAATTTTTTAAAATTTAAATAAAGAGTATAAATTATGTTAATTAATTAATTATATAATAATGATATTTATATATTTTTTTTATTTCTTTGAATTACTTATTTTTTTATTTAATATTTGTAGCTAGGTTATTAATTATTTTCTTATTAAAGATAAATTGATGTAATTCTATAAATCGAATTTTAGCAAGATTTTATTTGATATTTTATACGTTATTTTTTTCATTGCCTTTATTATTTATTCTTTCACGTTTATATATAAAAAGTAATAATTTAAATTTTTAGTAAATAGAATTAACTAATAATTATATTTCAATATTTATATTTATTTATATATTATTATCATTTTTAGTTAAAATTCCTATATATATGATACATTCTTGGTTAATAGAAGCTCATGTAGTAGCACCTTTTTATGGTTCAATAATTCTAGCATCAATTATCTTAAAATTAGGCAGTTATGTATTATAACGATTAATATTTACTTTTAAATACTGTTTTTTTAAAATAAATAATTATATTTTAATAATAAGAATTTCAGATATATTAATTTTATGAATATATGTTTACGTCAGTTAGATATAAAATTAATTGTTGCTATTTCTTCCATTAGTCATACGGGAATAATATTAATAGGAATAATAACTTTTTCTAAATTATGTATTCATGGTAGATATATAATAATAATTTCTCAAAGATTTAGATCATCTGGATTTATTTTATTTAATTAAAATAGTTTATAAACAAACATATAGGCGTTTATTAATAATTAACAAAAGTTTAATTAATTTCATACCTTCAATATCATCAATGCGATTTACATCATGTTCTTCAAATAGATCTGCTCCTTTTTCAATAAATTTAATTACAGAAATATTTTTATTAATAAGTTTAATTTATAAATGTAAAGTTTTATTATTAATATAATTTTGATATTATTTATTAAGATTTACATATTCAATTTACTTATTTTCATTTATTAATCATGGTAATTATTATTTTATGTTTAACTTATTGAATGGTAAATTAATTAATTATTTTACTTCAATAATACATTGAATTCCTTCAAATATTTTTGTATTTAATTTAATTTTAATTTTAATTTAAATAATTATAAAATATTAATTTTAAAAATAAGTTTTACTAATAAAATATTAATATTAAATTATAATTAAATTATACATTTACAGAATTTATTTATTTTTTTTAAGTTTCTTTGTTTTAATTTTTAATTTATATTATTTATTAATTAATAATATTATTACTGTGGAACGAAATATTTCCAGATTGAATTCTATAAAATTTAATTTTATAATTTATTTAGATTCAAAAAGAATAATATTTTTATTTTTAGTATCATTAATTAGATCAATAATTTTATTATATAGTATTAGTTATACAAATTTAGAAAATTTTTTTATTAAACGATTTTTTTGTTGAGTAATATTATTCTTAATTTCTATATATTTTTTAATTATTAGTTTTAATATATTATCTATTATAATTGTTTGAGACGGATTAGGAATAATCTCTTATATGTTTAATTAGTTATTATCAAAAAAATGAGTTTTTTAATTCCGGAATATTAACAATTATTTTAAATCGTTTAGGTGATTGTTCTTTATTAATATTAATTTCTATAATAATAATATTTGGTAGATGAAATTCATTATTATATAAATTTAATAATTTAATAATAATTTTATTTATTATATTAATTTTTACTAAAAGAGCATACATTCCTTTTTGTACATGATTACCAATAGCTATAATAGCTCCAACACCAGTTTCATCTTTAGCTCATTCTTCAACGTTAGTAACGGCAGGTGTATATTTATTATTTCGATATTTAGAATTATTAGAATTAAATTATAAGAATTTTATGTTATTAATTTCTATATTAACAATGTTATATTCAGGTATTTCTGCAAATTTTGAGTAAGATATTAAAAAAATTGTAGCATACTCAACTTTAAGTCAATTAAGTTCTATAATAAGAATTATATCTTTAAACATAAAGGATTTAGCTTTTTTTACATTTATTTATTAATTCAATATTTAAATCTTTAATATTTATATGTGTAGGAAGTTACATTCATTATTGAAATAATAATCCAAATTTAAAATTTTTTACTTGAATATTTTATATTTATCCAATAATAAGATTAATTTTTTTATTTTCTTTATTTAGTTTAATAGTTTTCCTTTTATTAGTTGGATTTTATTCTAAGGATGTAATAATTGAAAATTATTTCATTTCAAAAATAAATTTATTTAGAAATTTAAACTTAATTATTAGAACAATATTAACTGTTATATATTCTTTTCGAATTATAATAAATTTATTAAATAAAAATTTTAATATAAATTTAATTTACATTAGAGATGACAATTATTAAATTTTTGCATATTAATTATCATCATTTTCAGAATTTTTTAAGGTAAAATTATATTTAATTTAATGTTTATATTAGAAATTATAATTTTAAACTTGTTTATAAAAATATTAATTTTCAAAGCATGTGTACAAAGATTTTTTTAAACAGAATTTTAAATAAATTAATATTTTGAAAAAATATTATAATATTTTGAAAAAATATTATAATATTTTATGATAACATTATAAATCTAAATTTAATTTATAAAAAATCTTATTTAAAATCATTACAATATATTTATTTATATGAAATTATATTTGAGAAAATTATTATAAAACTAATTGCAATTAAAGTTATATTATTATTAAATGAAATCAATATTTATTTCAATTTTAAAATTTATAATATTATTAATTTTTATATTTTTATTATTAATTTTTTCAATTAAATTATTTATTTATTTATTATATGTATATTAGAAACAATAATATTATTAATTTTAGTTATAAAGTTAGAAGCTTTGTTTATTTTTATTTCATTAAATATTTGAATAGCTTTAGAATGAGTATAATATTGAAAATATTAAAGAAAATTTAAACTTTAAAAAATTTTTTTATATACATAAAATAATTTTCTATATATATGATTACACAAATCAATATTTTTTTAAAACTATTTACATTTTATTAATATAATCAATTGAAATATTCATTAACTCATTTAATTAATAAAATAATAAATAAAGAAAATGGAAAAAAAGAAATTAATAATTCTATATTATAATCATCTATATTATTTAATATAAAAGTAATTGGTATTAATACAATAATTTCGGCATCAGAAATTAAAAATATTAAGGATATTATATAAAAAGGAAAAGAAAATAGTAAAATAGATTTAAAAATTATATTGAATCCACATTCAAAAGATAACTTTTTTTCTAATTTATTTTTAAATATTATAGGAAATGAAAAATTAAGTGAAAACAAAAGTAATGAAACTAATATTACTAATAAATATAAATAAATAAAATTTATTATAATAAGTATTTTATGTACATTAATTTTATAATAATTATTTAGTTGGAAATTAAATGTATTTATTTATACTATATATAATAAATTAAATCTAATAAATATAATTTGAAATATAAAATTAATCATATTAAATCTTTAAAATTCCAATATCAAACTGAAAATTCAAAAATAAAATAATGAGATTTTGAAAAATGATTAAATTTTAATCGCAAAAATGTATAAAATAATATAATTAATCCAATTAATACATGAAATCCATGGAATCCTGTTATTAAAAAATATAATGAACAAAAAACTCTACCAATAATTGTGAAATATGAATAAATATATTCAAATAATTGAATTACTATAAATCGTAAACCTAAAATTAATGTATAAATTATACATATAATTGATTTTTTAAATTATATTAATATATAATTATAACACATTGAAAGAGTAAATCCTGAATAGATTTAAATAATTGACTTCAATAATGCAATTAGTAAATAATTAAATAAAATAATACCCTTAGGTGATCATATATTTATAATTTCAATTGAGGAAGAAATATATATATTAAATATATATTTTATATAATTTCTTATATAATATAAAATATATAAAATAACTTCATAAAAAAGAAATGAAAAAAAATAATTCTGATAAAATAAATAAAATTATACAAATTTTTAAAAATTTATTACATACTTTGTATGATGTCCTTGATAAGTTCTTTCACGCATAATACTTCGTATTCATAAAATAAAAACTAAAATTATATTAAAAATTATTATTAATAATTGATAATTAAATATGAATTATATTAAATTAATTAAATCAATTATTGAATTTATTAAATTTAGTGCCATTAATAAAGGTCAAGGTCTTAATGTAACTAAGTGATAAGGAAAATTATTTATTATCATCAAATTTTAATATTCAGAATAATATAGAATTATTAATATTGAAAATACATAATTTCGAATGAATGATATAAAAATTTCTAAAACTATTAACATATTTTGAATTAAAAAAGAAACAAAGATTAAATTTGAAATATTTAAAATAAAATTGCCATATCGTGTTAAAATTAAATGACCAGAAATTAAGTTAGCATATAATCGGATTGATAAAGTTAAAGGGCGAATAATATTTCTAATTTATTCAATAATTACTATAAACTTTATTAAATATAAAGGTGAATTTAAAGGTACTAAATGAATAAAAAATAATTTATAAGAATTAATTATTATATATAAAATAATAGCTATTCATAATGTTAATGATAATATTCAATTAAATAATAAATGTCTTATTGGAGTAAGTACATAAGGAATTAATCCGAAAAATTAGTAATTTGAATATATGTTAATAAATTTATAAAAATAACAATATTTGAATTATATTTAAAAATTATAATGAATTCTTTACATAATAATTTCATAAATATAATAAATAAAATATTAATTCAATTTAAAATAATATAATAATTATTTAATAAAATTATATAAATTATTCAATTAGAAATAAAATTTCTATAATTATTTATTCTAATTATTGGAGTAAATATTTCAAATAAATTTATAAAATTAAAATTCATTTATTGAAATTAATTTTTTTTCATTATAATTTAAATTAATTAATATATAATTTAATTTAATTATTAAGTATAATAAGTCAAAAATTATAAAAATATATAGTTCACATAAAAAAATTGGTCTTATTAGTGGAACTCATTAAAAGTAATTTTAACTATTATTGAATTAAAAGATCAATTCTTTTAAATTTAAGATATTTAATCATTTAAATATTTAAAAAATAATAAGGGATATTTATTATAAATTGACAATTTAATGTTATATATTTTAACTAATTTTTAAATTAAACTTTATTTTTAATTCATTTTATGAAATTAGTTAAAGATGTTCTTTCAACAGTAATAGGCATAAATCTATGATTTATACGACAAATTTCAGAACAGTGTCCAACATATAATCCAGCTCGTTAACAAAATAAATTAAATTGTTTAATTCGTCCTGGAATTGCATCAATTTTAACACCTGAAGATGGTACAGTTCAAGAATGAATTACATCAGCTGATGAAACTAATAAACGTAAAGGTAATTTTATAGGAAATACTATTCGATTATCTGTATCTAATAATAGAAATTGATTTAATGATTCATATATTAATATATATGAATCAAGTTCAATATTATTAAAATCAGAATAACAATTAGATCAATATCATTGATGACCAATTGATATAATTGAAAAAAAAGGATTTAATAATTCAACAATACAATATAAAATCTTTAACGATGGGAAACCAATAAATAATGAAATTATTATTGGAATAATTGTTCAAATTACTGCAATTAAATTATATTTTAATAAATATAAATTAATACATTTATTATTTAAAATATCAGCAATTAAATATGAGTTAAGAAGAATAATTATTAATATAATATTATAATAAAATTATGTAAATAAATTAAATTATCATAGTAAAAGGAATTTGAATTTTGAAAAATAATATATATTTCATGTTGCTATTTTTAATAATAAAATTAAATTTTACACAATTGAATTTTAAATTCATTGCACGTTTCTGCCATATAAAAATTTTTTAATTATTAAAATTCTGCACTCAATAAATGAATGATTTAATGGAGGATAATTTATTAATTAGTCTAAAGATGATTGAAAGAATTAAAATAATAATAAACGTTTATAAAATAAACTTTCTATAATTAAAAATAATAAAAAAATTATTCTATTTAATGGAATAACAGAACCAATTGAAGATAAAAGATTTCAACAATAATGAGAATCAGGGTAATCAGGATAACGTCCAGGTATTCCTATTAAACCTAAAAAACGTTGAGGAAGAAATGTTAAATTTACTCCAATAAATATTATTAAAAATTGATATACTAATCATTATTTGTTTATTATTAAACCAGTAGTTATTGGATATCAGTGAATAAATCTTTAAATAATTGAAAAAACAGCTCCTATTGATAAAACATAATGAAAGTGAGCAACATCATAATATGTATCATGTAAAATAATATCAATAGATGAATTATATAATATAATTCCTGTTAATCCTCCAATTGCAAACAATAAAATAATGCCTAAAGATGAAATAATAGAATTATTTATTTCAAATTTTGAACCATAATAAGTTGCTAATCATCTAATAATTATAATTCCAGTAGGAACAGCAATAGGTGTAGTTGCTGAAGTAAAATAAGCACGAGTATCTAGATCTATTCCAATAGTAAATATATGTTCAGCTCAAACAGTAAAACCTAAAAATCCAATCCCTAATATTGCATAAATTATTCCTAAATTAACAAATACTTCTTTTTTACCACTTTCATTTATAATAATTTGCGAAATTAATTCGAAACCAGGTAAAATTAAAATATAAACTTCAGGATGACCATAAAATCAAAATAAATGTTGATATAATACAGGATCTCCTCCTCCTATAGGATCAAAGAAAAATGTACTAAAATTACGATGAAATAATAATATTGTAATAGCTCCAGCTACTACAGGTAAAGATAATAATAATAAAATTATTGTAATAATAAGAGATCAAGGAAATAAAAGTATTTTATGTAAATCTTATCTAAAATTTTTTATTTATATAATTGCAGTCATTAAATTTGAATCTCCTATAAGCGATGAAATACCAGATGTATGTAAATAAAGAATTGCAAAATCTACAGAAGGAGATGAATGAAAAATATAATTAGATAAAAGTGGACATACAGTTCTACCAGTTCTAGATATAAAATTAAAAATTCATCTAGCAAATAATAATAATAATGAAGGAGGTAGCAATCAAAATCTAATACTATTTATTCGAGGAAATGATATATCAGGTTACCTTAATATTAAAGAAATTAATCAATTACCAAATCCTCCAATTAAAAAAGGTACAATTATAAAAAAAATTCTAGAAATAATTGATATATAAAAAATCAATAAACTAGATAATTTATTACTAGAATTTAAATTAATTATGCTAATTCTATTAAATGTTACAATCTGAAAAATAAATCACTTTAAAATAATATTTCATAATAATAAGAAAGATAAATATAAAATATATATTAAATATATAAAATTTATATATTTATATCTTAAAATTAATTTATATAATTTATTTAAAATTAAATTATACTTCATCTTTCCAAAATTAAATTATATTATAATTTTCAAAAATTATGTTAAAATTTTTGTAACTAATAATAGTAAATAAATTTTCATAAATATCTTATCAGAATATTCCTTTTGTCAGGAATATCATTATTATATATATCTTTTTGGTAATGTAAAAGCATATAAAATTTCGAATCTTAAAGAATTAATTAAATTGATAAATATATATATATATAATAAATTATTATAAATAATTAATAAACCTTTAAAATGTTGAAATAAATTATAACTTTCAATATTTATAAATTTGCAATTTTAAATAAATTGTTTCAAAATAATTAATAATCCTATAAATATTAAAAGCAATATTCATTTAATATTTATAAGTTATGTATCCTTAAATAAATTAAATTAATAAACCTATGAAATATTAAAATAAATGATATTTAATATTTATAGGTTTTGTATCCATAAATAAACTAAATAATTAATAAACATATAAATATAAATAAACTATAATTATTTAATATATATAGGTTTTATATCCTTAAATAAATTAAATTAATAAACCTATAAGATATTAAAATAAATAGTTTTTATTATTTTATAGGTTTTGTATCCTTAAATATATTAAATTATTAATAAACCTATAAATATTAATGAACTATGTTCATTTAATATTTATTGGTTTTATATCCATATTAAATTAATAAACCTACGAAATATTTAAATAAATTATAATACTTATAGATTTTGAATTTTTAAATAAATTGAATAATTAATAAACGTAGTAATATTAAACAATTTATAATATTTATTGGTTGTGAATACTTAAATAAATTAAATAATTAATAAACTTCATTAAATGAGTATTTCTTTAATATTAACAGATTTTAAATAAATTATTACTAAATAATTAATAAACCTATCAATATGAACTAAATCACATTTTGAAATATAATTATTTAATAATCCAATATTATAATTTAATTGGAATTGTATTCTACTCAACTAAAATAACATAAAATTTTAATATTTATGCTACTAAAATAGTATAATGTTAATTATTTATAATAAATTAATTTATACTACTCGAGTAAAGTAGTATAAAATTAATTATATATATAAAATTAATTTATACTACTCGACTTATATAATACAAATTTAATTATTTATAATAAATTAATTTATAGTACTCGATTAAAATATTATAAAATTAATTACTACTAAATTAATTAATTAAAATTAATTAATAACTACTAGAGTAGTGTAAAAGAAATTATTAAATATATATTTCATATAAAATATTATTATATAATTTATCGATAGATTATGAATCTATAATGCTTAGTAATCAGCTTATTTATATTTAAAATTTCATAAAATTTGTCAACAGCAGAAAATTTCAATGGAACAAATTTTCAACCTATGTATGCAATAAAATAATCTCACCACAATGCTAGTCGAACCAGGTAGTCCGCGTCTGAACCCGCTGAACAGTATTGGCATTAGACACGCAATTTCATGGTATGAATATTAATTAACAAAATCAAACCGTTGTTGAACGTTCCCTATTTCTATATAGTCAAACTTTTCACCGAAGGCCTTTCTTTCGGAGAAGCTAACCCGTTGCATCGAGATTACGTCTTCGTGTTTAGAGGAGCATATTAGTATACACTTTAGACACGGGCAAATTAATTTCGTGTATGAATTCTTAGATTGAGTGTTAAACATATCGAGAAAGTTACCACCTTCCTAGAGTGCCGATCGACCATGCCAATATATTCACGAATCCTGCGATTCCGAAAGTCGAACGAAGTATTCCGGGTGCAAATCCGCTGAACAGTTTTGGCAATAGACAGCGTAATTCACGGTTAGAATATTAAAGTAGAGTGCCAAACCGTTTTAGATCGTTACAAATTCGTATAAAGTGGAAACTTCTCCGAAGTCCTTACTCACCGCAAAGCTAACCCGCTATATCAAGAGCGTAGCATCGTGTTCTTAGAAGAAATAAGTTTAAATTTCGCAGACTGGAATCTTAACGTCATGTATGTATTAGGAGGTCGATGGTCAATCCACTGCAGAACGCTGCCACCGTCTGTGTGAGAAGAACCGCTACGTAAATACATTCGCCTATCCAGCGTGTCCGACAGTCAAGCAACGCATTCCTGGGGTAAATCCACTGAACTGTATTTTCAATAGACTCCTTCAGTCCTGGTTTGAATATAAATGTAATGAGTCAGACCGTTGGAGAACGTTACGGTATAAAGTCAAAATTTTTATCGGATACCCCACCGTCCAAGACCCTAACCCGCTGTGGCGAGCGTCATGCTTAGTTCTCACGGAAACAAGTAAGTAGACAATATAGCAGAAGCACACCGTATTTTTAAATATAAATTAGAAGATCGATTGTCAAACCGTTCCAGAGCATTACCTCCGTCATTGTGAAGTCGCACATATATCACAATAGATTCACCTATCCTGTGGTTCCGTGATTCATACTAGGAATATCAGGAGTTCATCCGCTGAAGGGTACTGGCGATTGACTGGTTATATCACGGTTTGAATAATAAAATAGAGCGTCACACCATTTATGAACGTTACAAATTGTTATGAAGTCAAACGTTTTACTGATGTCCTGGCCATCCGCGAACCTCGCCCGATTCATAGAGAGTATAACATCGTGTTCATAGGTCATATTGGCATAAACTATAGTGACGAGCTCATTAACTTCATGTATGAATCAGAAGATCGGGTGTCAGACCGTTCGAGACTGTTACCAAGATATATGAGGTTCGAACGGCTAAGTTAATAGCTTCACCTATTCTGAGATTCCCAGAGCCAAATGTGCTATTCGTGGTGTAAATTCTCTGAATGATACCGGCAATAGACGCGTTAATTTACGGCATGAGTATTAATGTTGGAAGTCAAATCGTTGGAGAACATAACCAATTGTTATAAACACATTCCGCTTAATAAATTCGTTTCCTTCCGAGGACACAATCCGCTGCACGATGTGACCTGCCTAGTGTTCACGGAAGCAAATTAGAAGATATTTAACAGGCGGACACCTTATTTTCATGTATAAATAGCAAGATTGAGTGTCAAACCGTTGGAGGTCGTATCCACCATTTTTGAGGGGAGCACAGCTAAGTCAAGAGATTCACCTATGCAGTGATTCTGAGAGTCAAGAGAGGTTATCCTGGAGTACGTACGCTTAACAGTAATTGCAATAGACACCCAATTTAATGTTATAAAGATTGAAGTACAGAGTCAAAATGTCGAAGATCGTCACTTATTGGTATACAGTCAAAAATTTACGGGAGGTCTTACCTTCCAAGGACATATCCCGCTGTATCGAAAATATAGCTTAGAGTTCAGAGGTATAAATTAGTATACACTTTAGTGTCGAGCACCTTAGTTTAATGCCCGAATTAGAACATCGAATGCCAAACTGTTCGAGAACGTTACCATCTCTTTTGTGGGTGGCACTGCTGAGACAATAGCTTCACATGTCCCGTGATCCCGAAAGTCAAGCCAGATATTCCGAGAGTGAATGAGCTGTACAGAATTGGAAATAGGCACCTCTCTTCACGGTTTGAATATTAAAGCAGTCCGTCAAGCCGTTGTAGAACATTACTTGTAGGTATAGGGCCAAACTTGATACAGAATGCCGTACCCTCCGAAAAAATGAACAGCTGTATCGAGAGTAAAATACCGTGTTAAGAGGTACGAACTAGTATACATTTTTGTGTGGAGCACCTTAATATCATGCATGAATTAAAAGGTCCAAAGTCAAACCGCTCGAGATCATTAACATTTTCTGCGAGAGACGATCGGCTATGTCTATAGCTTCACCTACCATGTGATTCGTAGAGGCAAACCAGGTAACATCGAAGTACATCCCCTGAACGGTACGGGCAGTATACACCTTAATTCATGGTTTGAATATTAAAGCAGGCAGTCAAGCCGCTGTAGATTATTACCGATTGGAGTAGAGTCAAACACATTACCGTAGGCCTGACCTACCGAGAATCTAACCCACTATATTGAGGGTATTACTTCGTTTTCCGTGAAGAAAGGTAGTATACATTTTGGTGACGTACACCATAATTACATGTATATATTAGAAGATTGAAGGCCAAACCCATTGAGAACGTTACCACCTTCTGAGCGAGACGAACGCTAATTCTATAGCTACACCTGTACTGTGACTCCGAGGGTCAGACCAGGTATTCTGAGAGTCAATCCACAGCGCGATATAGTCAATGGACATGATAGTTCACGGTATGCATATTAAAGTAGGGCGTCAAACCTTTGTGGAACGTTACCTGTTGATATAGTGTCTAACCTATACCGAAGGCCATAATTTCCTAAATCCTTGCCCGTTGTATGGAGTGTCATGCTTCCGGTTCAAGGCAACAAATTAGCAGACCCTTAAGCATACGGACACCTTATTTTTATATGTGAATATCAAAATCGAGAGTCAAACCGCTCGAGAACGATACCGCCTTCTGTGAGATTCGAACGGCCATGTCAATAGCTTTTCCTCTCCAGTGGTTCGGAGAGTCAAACCAGGTATTCCTGGAGTAAAATAACTGAACAATATAAGAAATAAACTACTTCACTCGCGGTTTTAATGTGAAAGCAGTCCACCAAGCCGTTGCAGGACTTTACCTATACGTGTACGGTTAAACTACTCACAGAATATCATACCCACCACAAGTCTGACCCGCAGTACTGAGAGAATGACACCGTGATCAGAGGTACGAGCTCTATATATATGAGGGACGAGCACCTTAATTTCATACATGAATTGATATATCGAGTGTCAAACCGATCGATAATGTTACCACCATCTGTGAGAGACCAACGGTTGACTCAGTAGCTTCGCCTGCCCTGTGAGTCCGAAAGTCAAACCAGGTATTCCTGGAGTAAATCCGCTGAACAGTATTGGAAATAGAGACTTTCGACCACGGGATGAATATTACAATACAGCGTCTCCCCGTTTGAGAACGTTTCCAGTTGCAATATAGTCAAACGTCTTACGGACTGTTTCACCTAACGAGAAGCCTAACCGTATGTGTCGAAAGTAAAACATCGTGTTCTGAAGAACAAATTACTATACATTTTAGGGACGGGCACCGTAACTCCATGAATATATTAGACGGTCGAAGGACAAACTCTTCGAGAACGATGCCACCTTCTTTCAGAGTCGAACGGCATAGTCAATAGCTTGGTCTGTCCTATGAGTCCGAGAGCCAAACCAGGTATTGCAGGATTAAATGCACTCTACATTACTGGCAATAGGTACCATAATTCGCGGTTTAAATTTAAAGTAGAGTGTCAAGCTGTTGGAGGACATAACAAATTGGTATAAAGGCATACTATTTATAGAATACGTTCCCTTCCTAGAACCTAACACGCAGCAGCGAGTATCATGCCTAGTGCTCACGAAAACAAATTAGTAGACATTTCGGCAGACGCACAACTGTTTTTCATGTACGAATTGCGAAGTAAAGTGTCGATCCTTTGGAGTACGATCACACCTCCTTTGAGAGCCCTTCTGCTAACACAATAGGAGCAATTTTCTTTTGATTCCGAGGGACAGTCAGGCATTCCTGGATTCGATGCGCTGTACACTATTTTTAAAGAAAACCTTTAACCGCGGGTTGAATATCAATGTAGAGCACCAATCCGTTTGATAATATTTCCAATTGGAGTAAAGTCAGACGTTTTACGGAAGGCCATACCCTCCGAAAGCCCAGCGCCCAGTATCGAGAGTATCACATGGTGTTCAGAGGTAGAAATTAGTATAAAATTCATCAGGCGCACAAGTAATTTTCATGTAAGAATAACAAAATCGAGGGTCAAACAGTTCGAGAAAGTTACTCCCTTCTTTGATAATCGAACGGCACTAGTCAATAGCTACATACATGCTGCATCTCCAAAAGTCAAACCAAATATTCCGAGAGTAAATGGGCTGTACAGTATTGGTAAAAAATACCCTAATTCGCGGAATGAATACTAAAATAGAGCGTCAGAACCGTGTCAGAACATAACAATTGCTATAAAGTCAAACGTTTTACCGAATGCCATACCGACTGAGATACTCTCGTATCGAGAGTATAGCTTTCAGTTTCGGGGAACACAATACTATACAATTTAGTCATGTCGCCTTATATTCACGTATGAATTTGAAGATCGATGGTGACTCCGTTCGAGACCGTTACGACCGTCTATGTGATTGGAACTGCTAAGTCAGTAGCCTCAGGTGCCCTGTGTTTCCGATGGGCATACCAGGTATTCCTGGAGTAAATCCGCTGATCAGTATGGGCATTTGGCACTTTAGTTCGCTACTTGAAAACCAAAGTAGAGTGTCAAACGGTTGTAGATTGATACCAATTGGGGAAGAATCAATATTTCTACTTTGGGCCTTAAGTTCAGCGAACATAACTCGCCGTATCGAGTGTATAATTTCGTGTCTCGGGAAGCAAATTACAATTCACTTTAGTGGCGGTCAACTCGGTTTCATCTATCAATAAGAATATCGCAATTCAAGCCGGGCGAAAACGTTATAACCTTTCCTGAGAGTCGCACAGCTAATTCAAAAGCTTTACTAATCCAGTGATTTGGAGAGTCAAGCTAGTTATCCCGGGAATCAGTCCGCTGAAAACTGTCGGCAACACATACATGCTTCCGCGGTATGCATAGTAAAGTAGAGAATCAATCCCTCGAAGTACATTACCAAATGGTGTAAAGTCCTTCGTTTGCCGAATACCTTACCTTCTGTGAACATAACACGCTGTATCGAGTGTATATCTGCGTGATCAGAGAAATATATTTATATACATTTTAATGACGGACATCTCATTTACATATATGAATAGAGAAACCAAGAGCAAAGCCTTTCGAGAACGGTACCGCCTTCTTTAAATGTCGAACGGCTAAGTTAACAGCTTCACCTATCCTGTTATTCCAAGAGTCAAACCAGGTAGTCCGCATCTATACGCGCCGTGCAGTATTGGCATTTGGCACGCAATTTCACGGTATAAATGTTAAAGTACAAAGTCGCAAGCTTCTGCAACGTTACATATTGCTATATAGTCAAACATCTTACCGAAGGCCTTACTTTTCCGGAAGATACTACGCTGTATCGATAGTCTAACTTCGTGTTCCGAGAAAGAAGTTAGTATTAATTTTTACGACGGGCACCTTAACTTCATGTATGAACTAGAGGATCGAGGGTCAAGCAGTGCGAGAACGTTACCACCTTCTGTGAGAGACGACCGGCTAAGTCAATAGATTCACCAGTCCTGTGATTCCGAGAGCAAAACCAGGATGTCAGGGTGTAAATTCGCTGAAACGAATTGCCCATGGACACATTAATTCACGGTATGAATGTTAATGTAGAGCGTCAAACTGTTGACGAACGTTACCGATTGGTATAAAGTCAAACGTTTTGCCGAAGGCCTTATCGTCCAAGAACCATACCTGCAACATCAAGAGTATAACTTCGTAATCAGAGATACAAATTCGTATACAGTTTAGTGACGGGCACCTTTACAGCATGTCTGAATTAGAGGATCGTGGGTTTAACCTCTCGATAACGTTATCACTTTCTGTGAGAGATGAACGGCTAAGTCAGTAGCTTGACCCATCCTGCTATTCCGAGAGTCAAACCAGATTTTCGTAGAGAAATTCCGCTGAACGGTATTGGTAATAGTGCCACTCATGCACGGTTTGTGTATTAAAGCAGGCCCTCAAGCACCAGTAGAACATTACCTATAGGTGTAAAGCCAAACTACATACAGAATGCCTATTGCTCCGATGAGCTAACTCGCTGCATCGGGAGTATAACAACGTGTTCAGACTTACGAACTGGTATACATTTGCTAGCAATCTCCTTAATTTCATGTTTGAATTAGAAGATCGAGTGTCAAACCGGTCCAGAGTGTTTCAAACTTTTGTGAGAGACGAACGGCTAAGTCAATAGCTTCACCTATCCAGTTATTCGGAGAGTCAATCCTGGTATTCCGGAAGTAAATCCGCTGAACAGAATTGGCAATAAACACACTAATTCACGGTATGAATATTAAAGGACGGAGTCAAACTAACGGAGAATATTACCAATTCGAATGAAGTCATTCTTTCTACCCAATACATTACCTTCCTAGAACACAACCCGCTGTTGCGAGTGTCCAACTACGTGCTCACGGAAACAAATGTGTAGACACTTTAGCAGACTCACACTTTAATCGCATGTATCTATAGGAATATGGAGGGTCAAATCATCCGAGAACGTTACCACATCTTCTGACAGTCGCATGGATATGGCAACAGCGTTACCTTTCCTGTGATTTCGAGGTACAAACTATGTATTCCGGGAGACAATCCGCTGAACAGTATCGGTAATAGACACCTTGACTCGCGGTATGAATATTAGAGTAGAGAGTCAATCCGTCGGAGGACAATGGCAATTCGTATTGAGTCATTCTTTGTACTGTTTTCCATACCTTCCGAGAAACTAATGCGCTGTAGCCATTGTCTTGCTTATTGCTCAGGGAACAAATTAGATGACATACTATCAGAGGGAATCCATACTTTCATTAATGAACATCATAACAGAGAGCCAAACCATTTGAGAACGTCCTCATTTTCTTTGAATGTCGCACACTTAAGTCACTTGCTTCACCTACCCTGCTATTCCGATAGGCAGACCAGGTATTCCAAGAGTAAATTCGTAGAGGAGCATTGACAATAATCACCTCAATTCAGTGTATGAATATTAAAGTACCGAGCCATTCCGCTGGAGATCGTTACCATTTGGAATAACGTCATACTCCTTACCAGACACCTTACCAGCCGAGAAGATAACCCGCTGTATCGAACGTATACCTTCAGGTTCACGGAAACAAATTACTAGACGCTTTAGCAGACAGTCATTACAGCCTTAATTTCATGTATGAACTAGAAGATTGAATGTCAAATCGTTCGAGATCGTTTCCACCCTCCTTGAGAGTCGAACGGCTGTGTCAAAATCGTCACCTACCCTGTTAATCCGAGAGTCAAACCAGGAAGTCCGGGAGAATATCCGCTGCACAGTATTGGTAATGGACGCCATAACTCGCGGTTTGTATATTAAAGTAGAGCTTGAAGCCCTTTGTGAACGTTACCAATTTTGATACATTCAAAAGTTTTACTGACGGCGGAAACATCCGCGAACTTCGCCCGCTTCATCGAGAGTATAACTTCGTGGTTAGAGGATCAAATTAGTACACATTCTAGCGAGGTGGACCTTAGTTTCATTTTGAGCAGGAAGATTATGTGTCAAACCATTCGAGAAAGATACCACGTTCTTTAAGATTGAAACGGTTGTGTTAGTAGCTTCATACATCCTGTGGTTTAGAAAGTCAAACCAGATATTACGGTTGTAAGCTCGCTGCACAGCATTGGCGATTGATACCTTAATTCGAGGAGTGAATATTGAAATAGACCGGTACACCTTGTAGGAACGTAACAATTGATACAAAGTCAAACATTTAACCCGATGCCTTACCGTCCGAGAAGATAACCAGCCGCATCGAGAGTGTAGCTTCATGTTTCGAGAAGCCAAATAGTATACAATTTAGTGACGGCACCTTAAATTCATTTAAAAACTAGAATATCGAGATACGAAGACTTCGAGAAAGTAACCACCTTGTGTCAGAGTGGAACAGCTACGTCAATAGCTTCACCCATCCCGTGATTACAAGAGTCGACCAGGTATTCCAGGAGTAAATTCGCTGAAAATTATTTGCTATAGATACCTTAAGTCGCGGTTTGAACGTTGAAGTAGAGCGTCAATTCGTTTCACAACGTTAAGAATTGCTGCAAAGTCAATCGTTTTACCGAAGGTGTTACCCCCGAAAAACTAACCCAATAGATCTAGAGTATAACATCGTATTCAGTGGGACGAATTAGTATACAATTTATTGCCGAGCTCCTTCACTTCATATACGAATCAGAAGATTCATGGCGAAACCGCTCCAGCCCGTTGCCGCCTTCTGTGAGAGTTGAACGTCTAAGTCAGTAGCATCACATATCCTCTTATTCCGATAGTCAAACTTGGTATTCCAACATTAAGTACGTTAAACTGTATTCGCAATAGCATTGGCAATGTACAGAGACAAACCGTTGTAGAAGGTTACATATTCGCAGAGACTTTATACCGGCGGCCTTACTTTCAGCGAACTTCACCCGCTGTATAGATAGTATATCTAGGTGATCAGGGAACTAAGTTAGTATACATCCTAGTGTCGCGCACTATAACTTCATGAATGATTTAGGAGATCGGGAGTCAAACCGTTCGCGTACGTTACCACCACCTGTGAGAGACGAATGGCTAAGTCAATAACGTCACATAACCTGTCCTTCCGAGAGTCATTACAGGTATGCCCTGAGTAAATCTGCTGAACAGTATTGGCAATAGACACCTTATTAAAATGAATGAATACTATTGCAGACCGTCAAACCGTTATAGAACGTTACCTATTGGTATGGAATCCAACGCTGTACCGATAGCCCTACCGTCTGAGAAGCTAACCCGCCGTATACATAGTATAACATTGTGAACAGAGAAAGAACCTAGACAACATTTCAGTGTCGGGCATCTTAACTTCGTGCATGAATTAGATGATCGACGGTCAATCCGTCCGGGAACGTTACCACCCTCTTTAAGTGACGAACGGCTTTGTCAGTAGCTTCACTTACACTCTGATTCCGAGAGTCATACCAGATAATCCTGCAATAAATCCGCTGACCAGTATTAGCAATGGAAACCTTATTTCACGGCTTGAATATTAAAGCGGACCGTCAAATCATTGTCCTCCGTTACATATTGGTATAGAGTTCAACACTTTGAAGATAGCCATACCTTCGGAGGAGCTAACCCGCCGTTTATATGGTATATCTTCAAGCTCAGAGAAGCAAACTAGTAATCATTTTAGTGTCGGGCACCTTAATTTCATTGACTAATTGCAAGGTCTCGAGGCAAACACTTCCAGGACGTTACCACCTTCCCTGAAGGTCACACAGCTAAACCCACAGCTTCATCTATCCTGTGATTCCGAAAGTTAAACCTGATATTCCGGGAGTAAATGCCCCGTCCAGTATTGGCAAGAAACACCTTAATTCTTGGGATGAATATTAAAGCAGACCGTCACACCAATGTAGAGCGTAATTTAATTGTATAAAGTTATACGTTTTACAAATGATCTCACGTTCTGAGACGCAATCCGTCTATATCCGGGGTATTACTTCGTGTTCAGAGAAGCAAATTAGTGCACATTCTGGTGACGAACACCATAATTTCACTCATGAATTAGAAGATCGATGGTCAAGCCGTTCAAGTACGTTACCACCTTCTCTTAGAGTCTAACGGCTAAGCCAATAGCTACACCCAAGCTGTGATTGCGACACTCTAATCAACTATTCAGGGAGTAAGTAGGCTGAACAGTATTGGCAATAGACACCTTAATTCGCAGTTTGAATGTTAAAGTAGAGTGCCAAACCGTTTGATAACGTTACCACCCTCTCTGAGAGTCGAACGGATAAGTCAATAACTTCATCCATCCTGCGATTCCTAGCGCTGAGCTAGGTATTCCAGGAGTAAATCTGCAGAACAGTACTGACAATAGATTCTTTAATACGCGGTTTGAATACTATTTCAGACCAACAAACTGTTATAGAACATAACCAATTGGTATAGAATCAAACACTTTGCTGATAGCCTTACATTCTCAGGAGCTAACCCGCTGTATTGGGAGTATAACTTCGTGTTCACAGGATGAAATTAGTAAATATTTTGGCGCCGTGCACCTTAATTTCGTGAATGAAATAGAAAATCGATGGTTATAAATTTCGACATCGTTACTACCTTCATTGGGAGTCGCATAGCCATGGCAATAGCGTCACCAATCCTGTGGTTCCGTGAGTCAAGATGCCATTACGGGAATAAATCCGCTGCATTATATAGGCTGCTGACACCATAATTCACGGTTTCAATATTAAAGTAGAGTGTCAAACAGCGGAAGTACGTAACGTTTTCGTCTAGAGTCAAACTCTATCTAAGGCCTAAGCTACTTCTATGTCAATAGCTACACCTACCCCTTGATTCCGAGAGGCAATTCAGATATTACAGGAGTAAATGCGCTGAATGGTATAGGCTTGACGGTTGGTCTCAAACGGTTTGACTCTCTACTTTATTTTTCAATCCGTGAATTACGGTGTCTATTGCCAATACTCTTCAGGGGATTTGCTCCAGGAATAGCTGGTTTGACTCTCAGAATCACAGAATACGTGAAGCTATTAACTTACCCGTTCGTCTCTTACAGAAGATGGCAATATTCATGAGCGGCTTGAACCGCGATCTTCTTATTCATAGTGAAATTACGGAGCTTATCACTGAAATGAATACTAACTTTTTTCTCCGAAAACAAAGTTATTATCTCGATACAACGGGTTACATTTTCGGAGGGTATTGTCTTCGATGAAGCCTTTGACTTTGTAAAAATTGGTAACGATATCATACGGTTTGACGCCATTTTTTAATATTCAAACCGTGAATAAACGTGTCCATTGCCAATACGATTCCGCGGATAAACTCCCGGTACACCTGCATCTTCTCCCGGATTGAAAGGCTGAGTGAAGCTACTGTCTTAACCGTCCGACTCTCGAGGATGGTAACATTCGGGAACGGTTTGACTCTCGATCCAGTAATTCATTCGTGAAGGTATGGTGCACCACACTAATAAGTATAATACTTTGTCTCTCTGAAGGCGAAGATATACACTCGATGCAGCGGGTGAGCTTCTCGTAAGCTAATGAATCCGGTAAATTGTTTGAATCTATACCAGTAGGAAGCGTTGCCGATACCGTACTTTATTACTTATACCGGCAAGTAGTGCTTTTAATGCCTATACTGTACAGCGAATCTACTACCAGAGTACCTGATTTGACTCTCGTAACCACAGAATAAGTGAAGCATTTGACTTAACCACTCGACACTCAAAGAAGGCGGAAACTTTCTCGCAAGGATTATCTCTTGTTTTTGTAATTCATACATGGAACTATGGCGCCCATCACTAAAATGTATACACGTGTGTTTCTCTCGACACGAAAATATACTCTCGATACGGCGAGATAGCTTCTCGGAAGAGAAAGCATTCTGTAACAGGTTTGACGCTATGCGAGTAGGTAACGTTCTTCAACGATTTGACGATCTGCTTTAGTATTCATATCGAGAATTATGGTGTCTGCTGAAAATACTCTTGTGCGAATTTACTGCCGTAATACGTGGTTTACAAATTGGAATCATAGGTTAGGTGTAGCTATTGACTTAGCCGATAGACTCACACAGATGGTGGTAACGTTCTCTTAGCGTTTGACACTTGATCTTCTAATTCATATATCGAAATAAGGTATGCCTCTGCTATGTCTACCAATTCGTTCCTGTAAACCCAAAACTAGTCAATCCCTCCGGCGACTAGCGATCTCGGAATGTAAGATGTAGATTAAGAAGAATGACTATATACCAATTGATAATGTTCTTCGACAGTTTGACTCACAAGCTTAATATTAAAGCCGTGAAATACGGTATCTATTGCCAATATTGTTTAACGAATTTACGCCTAAAGTACGAGGAATGACTGTCGCAATCAATAGGAGAAGCTATTGCCTTAGATGTGGGGCTTGCAAGGGCGGTGGAATCGTTCTGCAAGGGTTTGACTATCGACTTTGATATTCATGCAGGAAACAAAACTGTTCGTCTGCTATAAATCTACAGATTGGTTTCACTGGCACTAAGTACGATACTAGATACAGCGGGATAGGTTCTAGGAAGGAAAGGCATTAGGTAAAAAGTATGACTTTATTAAAATTGCTTATGTTCTCCATGGAATTGTCGCTTTACTTTAATATTCATACCGAGAATTAAGGGGTCAATTGTCAATGCTATGAAGCGGATTTACACCTGGAATTCCAGGCTTGACACTCGGAATCGCAACTATAGTTGATGTTATTGCCTCTGCCGTTCGACTCCCAAAGGAGGTGGTAATCATCTCGTACGATTTGACACTAGATCCTCTATCATATATCTAAATATGGTATGCCTCTGCTATAATGTCCACTAATTTGGTTCCGTTAGCACTAAGCATGACACTCGCTAAGGCGCGTTATGTTCTAAGAAGGTACCGTCTTCAGCAAAAAGAATGACACTATGCAAATCGATAATATTCTCCGACGGATTGACCTTCTACATTAATATTCGTACGCTGAATGACGGTTTATATTGCCAATACTGAACAGTGGTTTCACTCCTGGAATAGCTGATTTGGCTATGGGAATCACAGGGTAGGTGAATCTATTGACTTGGCCGTTCGACTCCCGAAGGTGGTGGGAACGTTCTCGAAGGGTTTAAATCCACATTATTTTATTCATACATGAAAATAAGATGAAATGACTATAATGTATACTAATGCGATTCTGTGAACACGAAGATGTACTCTCGGTACAGTGGGATAGTTTGTCGGGGGATAAGGTCTGCGGTAAAACGACACGTTTGACTATATAGTAATTGGCACCGATCTCTCACAGGGTGACGTTTTCTTTTAATAACCAGTCCGCGAATTAAGGTATCTGCTGTAAATACTGCACAGCGCATTAACTCCCGGATTCGACCCTCGGAATCACAGGACACGTCAAGCTATTGACTTATCCGTTTGAATCTCAAAGAGCGTGGTAACGTTCCCGATCGGTTTGGCGTTCAATCGACTAATTGATGCAAGAAGTTAAGGTGCCATTCACTGAAATGAATACCAATTTCCTTCCTGAACACGAAGTTATTCTCTCGATATGGCAGGTTGCCTTCTCCGAAGGTAAGTCTATCCGTAAAGTGCTTGACTCTATACCAATACGTAACGTACTACAACGGTTTGGCGTTCCGCATTAATTTTAAAACCATGAATTAAGGTGTCCATTGTCCATACTGTTCAGCGGATATACTCCCGGTACAGCTGGTTTGACTGCCGGTTTCACAAGATAGGTGACGTTATTGACTTAGCTGTGCGACTCTCTAGAAGGGTGCTAACGTTCTGCAAAGATTTAACTCTCGGTATTCATATTCATACATGATATTAAGGTGCCCGGCATTATAAGAAATAACAGTTTGTTTCTCTGAACACCAGCTTAGACTCTCGGTACAGCGGGTTAGGTTTTCGGTCGGTAAGGTCTATGGTAAAACGTTTGTCATTATACCAAACTGGTAACGTTCTCAAACGGTTTCGTACTCTACACTAATATTCAAACACTGGATTAAGGTATCCATTGAAAATAGTGTGCTGCGCACTGACTGCAGGACTTCCTGGTCCGTCCCACAGAATCACAGGAAGGGTGAATCTATTGACTTCGCCGTTTGATTCTCAATGAAGGTGGTAGCGTTCTCGAACGCTTTGATACATCTATCATTTAATTCATACATGAAATTCAGGTACCCGTCACTAAAATGTTTACTAATGTGCTTCTCCGAACATGAAGCCGTACCATCGCTATAGCGGGATATTTTCTCGGAAGGTACGGCCTTCGGTATAAAGATTGACTCAATACAAATAGGTAAAGATCTACAAGCGATTGACGCTCAACCTTCATAGTCGTACCATGTAGTACGCTGTCTATTGCCAATACTATTCAGCGGGTACCTCCCGGAACACCCGGTATGACCCTCGGAAAGACACGATATGTAATGCTATTGACATAGCTGTTCGAATATCATAGAATGTGGTAATGGTAACAAACTGATTTACCTATGATCATCTAATTCGTACAAGAAATTAAGATGCCATCTATATAATGTATAGTAGCGTCATTCTTCAAACACGAAGTTATACCATCGATACAGCGCGTGTGGCTCTCGGACGGTAAAGCATTCGGCAAAATGTTTGACAATATACGAATAGGCATCGTTCTACGAAGCTTTGACACTCTACTTTAATATTTATATCATGAATTAACACGTCCATTGGTAATACTGCACTGAGTATTGCCTCCCTGAATACCTGGTTTGACTATCGGAATATCAGGATCGGTGAAGGTACTGATTTGGCTGTGCGATTCTCAAAAGGGCGATAACGTTCTTGAACGGATTGACTCGCGATCACATTATTCATCCATGAAATTGCGGTGCCCGTACTAAAATGAATACAAATTTTCATCTATAAACACGTAGTTATACCTTCGATACACCGGGTTTGATTCTCGGAATGTAAGGCCTTGCGAAAATGATTGACACTACAACGATTGGTAACATTCTTCATGCGGTATGACGTTCTACTTTACTATTCAAACCGTGAATTAAGATGCCTATTCGCAATACTCCTCAAGACAGTTATCACCTTCTTTGAGATTCGAACGGCTGAGTCAATAGATTCACCTATAGTTGTGATTCCGGAAGTAAAGCCTGGTATTCCGGTGGTAAATCACTGAGCGGTATTAGTAAAGTCGAAAGGCTACTTTGGTAGCTTTGCACATGCTGTGATTCCGAGAGACAAACCAAGTATGCCGTGAGTAAATCCACTGAACAGTTTTGGTAGTAGACGGCATAATTCACGGATTCAATCTTAACACATTGACGCATACGTGAATATTCGGTGTCTGTTCCGTGCGGCGGCGCTTCAACTAGTGGTCCGCTCCATGGTGCGGGGCGGCAACAAATTATGCTGTTCAATCCTTGCGCCCTAATGCCTATTAGCACGTTAGATGGAAGCTAACTTCCACTTTGACTCTTCGGCGTTTCAAAGATTTATTTGCACTCTTCGACGTTTCGGTGACTCCTTTTTACCGTTTTAATGGAATTTTTTTACTTTCTCCACGATTTTCCATGATGCGTTTTGAAAACCCGTGGAGATGGCCAAACAGGGAAAATCTTCCCTTATAATACGGGAAGATCCGTATTTTTTGGGATCACGGGCGTTCCCTTGATCTTCGCATTGTACATCTTGAGGGAGGATAAGTCCTCTCACGCGAGGGGGTGGTGGAGTGATCTCTCTCCAGCAAGGTGAAGCGCCGATACTTCAGGCACGTAATATATATAAATTAAATATCACCCAATCGCGGTGTCCGGAGCACTCTCCGATTGTGTGGCCACTCGATATTTATGACACCGCGCTGGGGAACGTCCTCGAGTGTAGAGCACGTGGCCCACCCCCTGGCCCATTGTCAGACAAGTTCTCCGTGACAGAGCCCAAGTTCGGTCCAGTAGGCGTTTAGCTTCTCTTGTTTCGGGCCATGAGAAGATTAGAACAGAAGTAATAGGACACTTTTAAACGCAATAGCTCTCTACAAATATTGCGACCGATTGTCGCACACGACGAAAATAGTTCAAGGACGTAGTGTAAGATTTATGCATAAATTATGATGAGTGCGAGCGGCAATTTCGTCGAATCCCCGACTAACGGTTTCTAGGCGCCCTGGCAACTTGAAACATGCAAAGGATCTCTGGGGCTCCGCACTAGAGTTTCGTCTCCAGGATCGCCAAGGAAAGGAATATTGCCGGGCTATGTGGCCGTGCACCATCGTGCGAAAAATTCCCTTTCCATTGTCCGATCGCCAGCCGAGGGGTGCCCACCAGCCTCTGGGCATTCGGCGGCCCAATTAGACATTTAGGACCGCCCACGCGTAATGAGGGAAATCAGTGATATCTGAGGGAACGAATTCTACCCAGCTGACACTTCTTACATAATGTGTGACCTAGTAAGTGGGGGTGATCATTGAGAGTTTAGACAGCGACACGTGGTTTACGGAGAGTTTAGAGTTGACGGCAAGTGAAGAAGACTTTAGTTAGTGTGCGTTGTGAGTATTGTGGGTTGTGCGAAGTTTTTATGAGGCGCGAGGTCAGTACAGTTCTGAATGGTTCCCGAGTACACATTTCTTCCAGTAGGTATAAAGGTAGTATGAAGTTTCCTTCCTTCTAAAAAGGCGGTTATCATTTTCCATTTGTCATTTTTGCCCATCTAAATATTCGATACAAAGTATATAGAATTCAGTAATTCGTCTGATTAATCTGTTTCTGGAATCATGCGAAAGGGACGACGAAATAGAATGCTTTGAATCTGTGTGTTAACCACTTCGAGATCTCACAATTGCGCCATTATTCTTGGCAGAGATGTTAAATTAAAACCAGACATCGTTTTTTCTTACAATAGTGCGATGAAGATAGCTGATATGTCAGATGAAATGTGATCCTATTATAAATGTTAACGGAAAACGGTAGAATGGTATAGCAAAGTTATTATGGAGCTAATATCCGGGACCTCTTTAGTAAATGCATGGTACATCCACAAACAGTGGGGAACCAAGCGTTACCAAATCTAAAATTTAGAGAGTAAATTATTGATTATCTATTGAAGAGTGTTGACAATCCCTCTAGTGAAGAGCAAATAGGAAGAAGACGGAAAAAACATTTTTCAAGTTCACTCCAAGGACCCGCGAGAAAGATGAGGAAAAGATGTAAAGATTGTTGCAAACGCTTAAGAAACTTAAAGGGTACATAGTACGCCACAAACAAAACAAAGAAAGTAATGACCTTTTGTAGCAGTTGTCCGGATAAGCCGGCACTTTGTACAAAATGTTTTAAAAAATTGCATCGGTAACATAAGTCGTTATATTTTATTATATTTAATGTATTAATTAAATTGTACGTTACGTATTTTGTGTCAAATATTTGATTATAAGGAGGAAATGTTAATGTATAATGTAAATTAAGAAAATAACATTTTGTACTACGTATTTATTGATTAACAAACGTGGCCCATCGACAATGCATGCCGCCCCACGGAACAATTTAGTATGGGCCACCGGCGGTTCATGCCGCAGCAGGGAACAGACACGGATGGGCCACCGGTGAGTCAGGCCGGAGTCAACGTGTTAAGTTACATTATCTATAAATATATGGACGACTGAGAAGAAACGCATTCGATGTATTATCAAGGTAGGAGAAATTAACGAAGATAATAAAGTAGTGCCGCTCCGATCAACCGAACGTAACTTGAAGACCACTCTAGCCCTGTCGCTTCGGAAGCTTAGGTACGTATACAGACAATCAGGTAAAATATCAATAAGCTTACCAGAATAATATCGTAAACGTAAACTCAGATAACTCCAAAGACACTTTCATTTGGAAATACTGTTTTTCAAACAAAAAGTTGATAATTATGTAAAAAATGGAAAATAGAAGAGCTGGAAATAACATTGTGTATAAATAGAAGAAGCCTGGAAAAAATGCATGCGGTACAATGTCAAGGTCTGGAAAATTAACGAAAATCTTCCAGTCGTGCCACACGGAGCTGCCGTACGCAACTACACGACCTCGCTAGTCATATCGCTCCGGCAGCGTATGTACATTTACAAGCATTCATATAGAATAACAGCAAACTTAACACAGTATTGTCTTAAACGTACAATGAACTAATTAGAGAGACACATTTTCTAATGAATACAAATTTTGAAATTTAGAAAAATATCAAAAATATCATAACTGTAAATTACACTATGGATAAGTATATACAAAACTGCGTATGAATTCATAAAATGCAACTTCAAGTTTAAAGAAATTAACGAATACTGTACAGTAGTGTGTCTCCCATCTACTGTACGTAGCTACAAACCCACTCCGGCCGTGTCACTCTAGGCAGCGTAGTTGCGTATACAAACAATTATGTAAATTAAAAATAAGAATAACACAATAATGTCATACACGTGCTCTCATCTAATTCTATAGACACTTTTACAATGAAATACAATTTTGGACATAAAAAATTGGAAATTATTATGAAAATCGAAAAGATTATACCTTTAACTTGCAGTGTGCAGGAATAAATGGAAGACTGCGGAAAAATGCATACGGTACAATATCATGGTTGGAGAATATAACGATGATCAATCACTAGTTTCGCTCCGACTTACCAAACGCAGCAACAAACAACTCCAACCGTGTCCCTCCGGAATCGTAGGTTCATACGCATACAATCGCATTAAATAACAGTACGTTTAGCAAAATAACGTACAAAACGTACAATCAAACTATACCAAAGACAGTTTTGCAACGGAATACGAATTTTTATACCGAAAATCGAAAATTTTGATAAAAACTGAAAATCTCTTAACTGTAAATCACAGTATGCGTAAATAAATGGTTGACCAGGAAAAAGCGCATACAGTACAGTATCAAGGTTGAAGAAATTATCATCTAAATCATATAAATCATAATATATCATTTAAAATAACATCGAATTTAACAGAATATTGTCATAAACGTACACTCAACTAATTCCAGAGGCACTTTCACTAAGATGTAAAATTTATTATGCTAAAAATTGTAAATTTTGAAAAAGAAAGCGAAAATATCAAAATGGTTAGTTACAGTATGTAGGCATTAGTAGAAATCTCCGACAGAAAGCAATCGGCGCAATATCAAGGTTATTCAAATTTACAAGCACCCTACTGCAGTGTCGCTCCAATCTAGCGAATATAATTACAAGGCCACTCCAGTCGTGTCGTTCCGGAAGCGTAGGTTCGTATACAGATGGTTATGTGGAATAACTATGTGTTTAACAAAATATTGTCACAAAAGTACACTCATCTAATTCCCTCGTCACATTTCCTGAAAAATAGAGTTTTTTAAATTAAAAATTGGAAATTAAGCAAGAAAACCGAACGCATCATAACAGTAAATTACGGTATGCGTAAATAAATTGAAAACGGAGAAAGAATGCATACGGTAAAAAAGCGAGGTTAACGAAAGTAATATAGACCAATCAGTAGTGCCGCTTCGTACTGCAGTATGCAACTACAAGATCAATGCAATCGGTTCGCTGCGGCAGCGTACGTACGCATGCAGACAATCATGCATATAACAACAAATATAACGAAATATTGTCATAATCGTACACTCAACTATATTCAAAGGCACTTTTACTGTGATATAATACCTTTTCAACTAAGAATTGAAAATTTTTACAGAAATCGAAAATATCTTAACAGTGAATTACAGTATGCACATATAAATGGACGAATGGGATCAAATGCATACGGTACAATATCTAGGTTAGGGAAATTATAGAAGTAATTAAAATTATTAAAATTAAAATTATTATTATTAATAATTATAATTATTCAAATTACAATAATTAATTAAATTAATTAAAATTAAATTATTGAAGACATTAGTGCAAAACCGATATGCCATATACCACTACAGGTCCACTTTCAGCGTGTCGCTCTGGAAGCTTTGGTTTTTATTCAGACCATCATAAAATACAGCAAAGAATTAAACACAACTTTGGCATTATGGAAGACTTATCTAACTCAAAAGACACTTTTACTACGAAGTATAATTGTTTACATTAAGAAAATATAGAAAAGAAAACGAAAATATCATAATATTACATAAAAGTATGAATAAATATATTGAAGACTGAGAAACAATACCCACAGCACAATACGAAGCTATAGAAATTAACACTGACCACCCATTAGTGTCGTTTCGATCTACCCATCGCAACTACAAGACCAATAAAGCCACGTCGCTCCGCAAGCGTAAGTACGAATATTAGCCAATCACACAAAATAACAAAAAGCGTGACAAAATATTGCCATATACGTAAACTCAACTAATTAAAACAGCATTTTTAAAAGAAATAAAATTTTTATAAACAAGAATTAAATGTTTTGAGAAAAATCGAAAATATCATACCATTGAATTACCGTATGTAAAAATAAATAGGAAACTGCGAATGACTGCATACAGTACAACATTATGGTCAATAATATTTACGAAGACGATACACCACAGTCACTCCGATCTACTGAACGCACTTACAAGACTACTCCAGTCGTATCGCGACGGAAGCGTAGGTACGTATACAGACAGCTATATAACTTAACAATGAGTACATCAAAATATTGTCATACATGGATGTTTAAATAATTAAAAGGACACTTTTACCAGGAAATACAATTTTCTAAACTAAAAAGTGAAAATTAGAAAAAGTATCGAAAATAACATAACCGTAAATTAGAGTATGTACAATACAAGCAAAACTGGGAAAAATGCATGCGGGATAAAATCAGGGTTAAAGAAATTTACGAAGACCATTCAGTATGCCGCTCCCATCTGGCGTATGCAACTACAGATGCACTCCAGCAGTGTCGGTCCGGAAGCTTAGGTACGTTTAGTGACAATCATATGCAGTAACAATAAGTTTATCAAAATAATGCCTCAATCGTGCACTCAAGTAATTTCAAAGGCCCTTTTACCAAGAAATACAATTTTGCTACATAAAGATTGAAAATTTCGAAGCAGAACGATAATAGTACAACAATAAATTACAGAATTTATAAATAAATAGAAAACTGAGACAGAATGCATATGGTACAAAATGAAGGCTAAGGAATTAACTGAATCCATGCAGTAGTGCAGCTTCAACCTGCCGTATACAACTACAAGACCCCGATAGTCGTGTTGCCCCAGCTGGAATGGTACGTATACAGACAATAGTATAAAATAACAACAAGCTTAACAAAATACTGTAATAAGCGCAAGATCAACTAATTCAAAAAGAAATTTTACAAAGAAACACAATTTTCTGAAATAAAATTGAAAATTTCGAATCAAATCGGAAATTCCATAAGAGTAAATTGCAGTATGTATATGTAAATCATAACCTGTGGAAGGTGCATTCGGTACAATATTAATGTTAATGAAATTAACAAAAACCATACTCTGGTGTAGCTCCGATCTCCCGAAAACAACTACAAGGCCACTCCAGTCCTGTCGCATCAGTATCGATGGTACATATCGAGACAATCATATAAAATAACAAGGAATATAACAAAATATTGTCACAAACGTATGCTCATCTAATTCTAAAGGTACTTTTCATATACGACATAGTTTCTGAAATTGAAAACTTGAAATTTTGAAAAAAATAGGATATATCGTAACAGTATATTACAGTATGCATAAATGAATGGAAGACTGGGAAAAAATGCATACGGTACTATATTAGGGTAAAAGAAATTATCGAATATCACACAGTAGCGTCGCGCAGTTTTTCTGACACAAACTGCATGTCTGCACCACCCGTGTAGCTCCGGAAGCGAAGATTCATGTACCGGCAATTATATAATGCAACAACAAATTGAAAAAAATATTGACATAGACATACACTCAACTTATTTCAAAGACACTCTTACTGGGAAATACAACTTTTTAAACAAAATATGAAAATTTTGAAAAGAAGACGAAAATATCACAATTGCAAATTGGAGTATGAATAAATATATCGACGACTGGGAAAAAATGCATACTGTACAAGATCAAGGTTCAAGGAATTAACGATGGCCATCCACTAGGGCCGTTCCGATACACTGAACGCAACTACAAGACCTCGCCAGTTATGTCGCTCAAGCAGAGTAGGTACGTATACAGACCATCATATACAGTAACAATAAGTTTAAGAATATAATGCCATATGCGAACACTTAACTAATTGAAAGAGCACTTTCACTAAAAAATACATTTTTTTAAAATGAAAATTGAAAATTTTGAAGAAAATCGATAATATCGTAACAGTAAATTTTAGAATTCATTAACAGATAGGAAACTGTGAAAGAATGCATGCGGTATAAAATTATGGTTATAGAAATTAACGTGGCCCATCCAGTGGTACCGCTAGGTTTGCGGTAGGCATCTACAAGACCTCGCAAGTCCTGTCGCTCCGACAGCGTAGGTACGTTTTTCGACATTCATATAGAATAACAATATGTTTCACAAATCAATGTCATGAATGTAAATTCGACTAATTCAGAAAAGACTATTACTGAGAAATACAATTTTTTATAGTAAGAATTGAAAATTTTGAAAGGAGTCAAAAATATTGTAACATTGAATTACAGAATGAATGAATAAATGGAATAATTGGAAAAAGATGTATATGGTTCAATAGGATAGTCACAGAAATTAATGAAGGCCATCCAGTACACCGCACCGATCTGCCGTTAGCAACTGCAAGACATCTCCAGCCGTGTAGCTCTGGCACGGTAGGTTCGCGTAGAGAAAATCTTATAAGATAAAATGAGTTTATCGGAATAATGTCATAAACGAATACACAACTAATTCCAAAGACTCTATTACTGAGAAATACTATTTCTTAAAATATAAATGCAATCTTATGAAAAAAAAATCGAAAATATCATGTCAGTACATTACAGTATTTGTCACCATATAAAATTGAGAAAGAATTCATACGGTACAATATTATGGTTAATGAAATTAATGAAGACCAAACAGTATGCCACTGTGACCTTCTGAAAGCAACTAGGAGTCCGCACTAGTCTTGTCGCTCAGGACTGCGTTGGTACGTATCAATACAATCATAAACTATTACTTGGAATTTAACAAAATACAATAATGAACGAATACTCAAATAACTCCAAAGATACATTTTATAATCAATATATTTTTGAATTTAAAAATAGGAAATTTTGAAAAAGAAATAGGAAATATCATAACAGTTAATTGAAGAATGCATAACCTAAATGTAAGACTGGGAAAAAATGCATACCGTCCAAAATCAGGGACAATAAGAATAACAATGGCCATTCAGCAGTGCCGCTCCGACCTACCGAAAGAAAGTAGGAGATCACTGCAGTCGTGTCGCTCCCAGAGCGTAGGTACGAGTACCGACAATCATATGAAATACCAATAAACTTAACTAAATAATGTCATGAACGCATACTCACCAAATTCCGAAGTCTCCTTTACTAAGAAATACAGTTTTTTAAGTTAGGAATAGAAAATATGGAAAAAAATTGAAAATATGAGTACAGTAAGTTACAGCATGTGTTAATAAATAGAAGACTGGGGAAAATGCATACAGCACATTATCATGGCCAAACAAAATAGCGATGGCCATCCAGGAGTGCCACTCTCATTTGCCACACGCAGCTGCAAGACATCGTCAGTCGTGTCGCCCCGACTGCGGAGGTACGCATACAGACAATCATATAAAATGACAATAAGTGTAACTTAATATCGTCATAAACGTACGCTCAACTAATTCTAATGACGTTTTCCCCAAATAATGCAATATTTGTATCTAAAAATTGGAAATTTCGAAAGAAATCGAAAATGTCATAAGAGTAAATTATAGTTCATACAAATAAATAGAAAACATTGGATAATGCATACTGTACAAAATCAAGGCATGAGGAATTATCGAAAATCCTACAGTAGTGCGGCTTCCTATCTACCGAACGCAACTACACAACCACACCAGCTGCGTCGCAAATGACGCGTAGTTATGTATATACACAATCATATAAAATACCTATCACTTCATCGAAGTGATGTCACAAACGTAGACTCAACTAATTGCATTGACACTTTTATTAAGGAATAAAATTTCATAAAATGAGAATTGAAAACTTCGTAAGAAGTTGAAGATATCATAAAGCAAATTACAATATTTGTAAATAAACGGAAAATCGCGAAAGAAAGCATACGGTGCGATATCATGGTTAAACAAATTAACGAAGCCCGTAGAGTCTGCCGCTCCTATATGGCATACGCAACTGCAAAAACCACTCCAGCCGTGTCGCTCCGGACGCGTAGGGACGCATTCAGGCAATAACATAAAAGAACAATAAGATTAATAAAACAGTGTCTTATGCGTGTACTCATCTTATTCCGAAGACAAGTTTACTAAGTAATACAATTTTTTAAACTAAAAAATAAGAATTTGGAACGAATCGATAACATCGAAACAATGAATTACAGTATGTATATGTAAATCAAAATCTGGGGAAAGTGCATTCGGTAAAATATTAATGATAATGAAATTAACAAAAACCATGCTGTTGTGTCGCTCCGATCTCCCGAAAATAACTGTACGACAACTCCAGTCCTGTCGCATCGGTATCGATGGTATATGGAGACAATCATAAAATAACAAGGAATATAACAAAATATTCTCACAAACGTATGCTCATCTAATTCTGAAGGTACTTTTCACATACGACATAGTTTCTGAAATTAAAAACTTGAAATTAAAAAAAAAAAAATAGGATATATCGTAACAGTATATTACAGTATGAATAAATAAATGGAATACTGGGAATAATGCATACCTAACATAATAAGTGTTAAGGAAATTAACAACGTCAATACAGTACGCTTGCTCCGATCTGCCGAACGCAACTACAAGACAGCGCCAGTCGTGTCTCTCCGGATGCATAGGTTCGTATAAAGGCAGTTATGTAAAATAACAATGTGTTTCAGAAGATACTGTCATAAATATACACTCAAATAATTCCATCGGCACTTTACCAAAAAATTCAGTTTTCCAAATTAAAAATTGAAAATTATGAGAAATATCGAGAATGACATGCAGTAAATCGCAGTATGTATAAATAAATGGAAAATTGCGAAAGAATGCATACGGTGCAATATCTATGGTATAGAATTTAGCGGTGATCATGCAGTAGCGTCGCTGAGATCGACCGAATGCAGCAACAAGCGACTCCATCCACGTACGACCGGATGCGTAGCTACGTAAACATACAATGGTATAAAATAACAATAATCTTAATAAAATAATGTCATAAACGTACGCTCAACTAATTCTAATGGCACTTTAACTGAGAAATAACATTTTTTAAAATAAAAATTGGAAATTTTGATGAAAATCGAAAATATTATACCAGTATATCAGAATACTTGTAAATAAATAGAAAACTGCGAAAAAATGCATACGGCTCAAAATCACGGTTATGGAAATTAACAAGGACCATCCAGTTGTGTCACTACGATCTGGTGTACGCGACTAACAGACGTCACCACTCGTGTAGCTCTGGCAGCTTAGGAACGTATAGAGACAATCGAATAAAGCGACAATAATTTCAACAAAATATTTTCAGAAGCGTGCACTCATCTAATTATAAAGACACTTTTACTGAAGGAAATACAATTTTTTAAAATGCAAATTGAAAATGTAGAAGAAGATTGAAAATATCATAACAGGAAATTACAATATTTACAAATAAATGGCAAACCGCGAAAGAATGTATTCGGTACGATAGAATAGTTAAAGCGATCGCCAGTCGTGTCGTTCCGGCAGCGAACGTACGAATACAGAACATATAACATTGCATAAGGTATAACAAAATATTGTCATAAACGTACACTCAACTAATTCGAAGGTACTCTTCCCAAATAATACAATTTTTAAATGTAAAAATTAGAAATTTTGAAAGAAATCGAAAATATCATAACCGCAAATTACAGTATGTATAAATAAATGGAAAACTGGGATGATTGCATGCGTTAGAATATCAAGGTGAGATGAAATTATCGAAGACCATTCAGTATGCCGCTCCGAATTGCCGTAGGCAACAACAAATCATCGTCAGTCGTGTAGATGCGGGAGCGGAAGTACGTATACAGACAATCATATAAAATAACAATGAATATAACATGATAATGTCATAAACCTAAACTGATATAATTCATAAGAAACTTATACTAGGAAATACAATTCTTTATTATTAGAATTGAAAGCTTTGGAAAGCATGGAATATATCACAATAGTAAACTACATCATGTGGAAATAAATAGAAAAACGCGAAAGAATGCTGAGGGTAAAATATTGTGGTTAAAGAAATGGACACAGACCATCCACGAGCGCCGCTCCGTTCTGTCCTACGCAACTACAAGGCCTCGCATGTATTGCCTGACCTTCTCCGTAGATTCGATTGCAGGCAATAATACAAAATACAGAAACGTGGAATAAAAATATGTTTAACAAAATAATATCATAAACATACACTCAAGTAATTCCACGGACACTTTCACTATGAGATATAATCTTTTAAATTTAAATTTAAATTCTCGAAGAAGATCGAAGATATAATAAGATTAAAAATCCGTAATTATAAATACATGGAACACTAGAAAAAAATGCATACGGTACGAAATAAAGGTTGAAGAAGTTAACGAACCTCGACCAGATTTCCGTTACGTTCTGCCGTAAGTAACTACAAGACCACTCTGCCGTGTAGATCCGGAAGCGAAAGTGCGCCTACAGGAAATTATATGAAATAAAAATAACTATATCAAAATAATGTCATAAACGTGAACTCAGCAAGTTCCCAAAGCACTTCTACTGAGGAATAATCAATTTTGAAATAAAAATTGAAAATTTTGAAAAGGAATTGATAATATCGTAACATTAAATTTCTGAATGTATAATTAAATGGATCAAATCGGGAAACAATGTATATGGCTCAAAACGATGGTCGAAGAAAACAGCGAAGACCATGCAGTATGGCGCACCGATCTGCCGTACGCTACTACAAGTCTACTCCAACCGTGTCGCTTCAGAAGCGAAGGGACGTGCACAGACAATCATATAAAATAACAATAGGTTAAACAAAATATCGTCATAACCGTACGCTGAACCAATTACAACGGCACTCTTACAAAGAAATACAATCTTTTAATCCTAAGTGAGAAAATTTTGAAAAAAATCGGAAATTTCATAGCAGTATATTACAGTACGTATATATAAATGGACAGCTGGGAAAAATGCATTTGGTACAATATTAATGTGAATGAAATTAACAAAATCCATACAGTGGTTTCGCTCCGATCTCTCGAACACAATTACAAGACCACTCCAGTCCTTTCGATCTGTTGGTACGTATATAGACTCTCATATAGAATATCAATGAATGTAACAATATGTTGTCAAAAACATACACGGAATTAATTGCAAGAGCACATTTCTTAAGATATACATTTTTTTAATTTAAAAAGTTTGAAAGTTTGAGAATAGTAGTATATATTATAACAGTGAATTACAGCATGCACAAATAAATGGAAGGCTGGGTAAAATGCATACGGTACGTAATCAGGGGTAGGGGAATTAACGACGTCAGTACAGTACGATCGTTCCAATCTGTCGAACGCAACAGCACGACCACTCCAGACGTGTCTTTCCGGAAGCGTAGGTTCGTATACAGACAGTCATATGAAAAAGCAATGTGTTCTTGAAAATATTGTCATAAATATAGACGAAAATAATTCCAAAGGCATTTTTCCATAAAGTACAATTTTCCAAGATAAAGATTGGAAATTATATGAAAGATTGAAAATATCACAGCAGCAAATCGCAGTATGTATAAATAAGTTGATAACTGTGAAGGGTTGCATGCGGTACAATATCAAGGTTAATGAAATTCACAAAGACCATATACAAGCATCGCACCTATCTTGTGAACGCAACTACAACATAATTCCAGTCGTGTCGTTCCGGAAGGGCTGATACGTATACATGCAATCGTATAAAATAACAATATCGTTAACAAAATTATGTCACAAACGTGAACTCATCGAACTCGACTGAATCTTTTACTGAGGTATATAATTTTTTATATTAAGAATTGTAAATTTTGAACCAAATCGAAAATGCCAGAACAGTAATTTACAGTACGTATAATGAAATGTGAAAACTGGGGAAAAATGCATGCGATACAATGTCAAGGTTAACGATATTAGCGAATACCATCAAGTAGTCCCGCTCTGATCTACAGAAAGCAACTACATATCAAACTCCAGTCGTGTCGCGCATGGCAGCGTAGGTGCGTATAGAAACAATCATTTAAAATGACACTAAGTTTAACAATATAATATAATAAACGAACACTCACATAATACCAAAGACACTTTTACTGATAAATACAATTTTTTAAACTAGAAATAGAAACTTTTGAAAATAGAATTCAAAATATCCAAGCAGTAAATGACAGTGTGTAGAAGTAAATAGAAATCTGCGAAGGAATACAAACGGTACAATATAGAGATTAAGGAAATTAACAAAGGCTACATACCAGCGTCGCACCTATCTTGTGAACGCAATTACAACATATTTCTAGCCGTGTCGTTCCGGAAGTGCAGGTACGTACACAGACTATCGCACAAAATAACATTAAGATTAACAAAACAATGTAAGAAACGTACAATCAACTAATTCTGATGACACGGTTAATAAGAAATACAATTTTTTTAAATAATAATTGAAAATTTCTTGTGCAAAATTGGCTCTATTGATATTTTCGACTAGTATAGTGGTGAGCTAATTTTATTGCATATATAATATGAAAATTTGTTCTATTGATAATTTTTAGATTTTATAGTACAAAATTAGTTCTATTGATATTATCGACTAGCAGTGGTGAGCTAATTTCATTGCATATATAATACGAAAATCTGTTGTATTGAAATTTTTTAGATTTTATCCTACAAAATTAGCTCTATTGATATTTGCGACTAGTATTGTGGTGAGCTAATTTTATTGCATATATAATATGAAAATTTGTTATATTGAAAATTTTTAATTTTATGGTGTAAAATTAGCTCTACTTATATTTTCGACTAGTATGGTGGTGAGTAAATTTTATTGCATATATAATATGTAAATTTGTTCCATTGAAATTTTTTATTGCTGACAAATTTCATTATAATTTTAAATATAAATAGGCTAATTATTAAGCTTATAGATTCATGATCTAACGATATATTATAAGATAATATTTTATATGAAATTTATATTTAATAATTACTTTTATGTTACTATAATAAATAATTAATTTTATACTATTTTAGGCGAGTAGTTCAGATTTAACTTTATATTATTATAATTAATTTTATACTATTTTGATTATCTACATTTAATTTTATACTATTATAATTAATTTTATACTATTTTGATTATATACATTTAATTTTATACTATTATAATTAATTTTATACTATTTTGATTATATACATTTAATTTTATATTATTATAAATAATTTTATACTATATTAATACTATAGATTTAGTTTTATACTATTTTAATTAATTTTATACTATTTTAGTCGAGTATTATAGATTTAATTTCATATTATTATAAATAATTAATTTTATACCATTTTGTCGAGTAGGATAGATTTTGTTTTATATTATTGTAAATAACTAATTTTATACTGTTTTAGTTAAGTAGTATAGATTTAATTTTATATTATTAATAAAAATAATTAATTTTATACCATTTTAAGAGTATAGATTTAATTTTATATTATTATAATTAATTTTATACTATTTTAACAGTATGTATTTAATTTCACATTATTATTATTAATTTTATACTACCTTAGTCGAGTAGTATAGATTTAATTTTATACTATTGTTATAAATAATTAATTTTAATATAAAATTTATAAATATTAAAAATTATTTCAAATACTTTATAGGCTTTAAATTTAATTTATTCTTAATATTTATAGGTTTATTCATTTATTTAAGGTCACAAAAACTATAATTATTAGTTAATTTTAATATTTTACAGGTTTTGAATTTAATTTATTTAAGGATGCGAAAGATATAAATATTACAAATGTATTTTAATATTTTTTATGTTTTAAATTTAATTTATTCAAGAATACAAAATTTATAAATACTAAAAATAAATTTTAATATTTTATAGGGTTTAGGTTTTAAATTCAATTTATTTAAGAATATAAAAATATAAATATTAAAAATAATTTATTTTGTTGTTTTATATATTTTTTTGTTTAATTTGTCCATAATAATTTATTATATATGTAATAATATATCTGATAAAAGGAATATTTTGATAAAAATAAGTATTTAAATTTATTTACTACTATTAGTTATAAAAATATAGAAATAATATTATGAATTGTACTATAATTTAATTTTAAATAAATTATATAAATAAATTTTAAAAATAAATCTATAAATTTTATATATTAAATTTTTATTTTATATTTATTTTTTTATTATTATCTAATGTTATTTTAAAGTGATTTATTTTTGAGATGGTAATATTTATTAGAATTATATTAATTAATTTAAATTCTAATAATAACTTATCAGGTTTAATGATTTTTTGTATATCAATTACTTCTAGAATTTTATTGGTAATTTTAATAATAAATTTAATAAATTTGGTTGATATAATTTATTTAAGAAATTTATTAAATTATTTTTTATTTATTTCATTTATAATAAAATTAGGATTACTTTCGTCTCATTCTTTAACAATTAAATCATATGAATTAATAACTTGGAATTGTATTTTTTTATCTTCAACTTTAATAAAATCTATTAATTTAAATTTCTATTGTTTAATTTTAAAATTAGATTACAAAATAATTTTGTTTGGAATTCTTCGAATTTTATATTTATCTATTTATATATTAAAATTAATTAATATAAAAAAAATTAATAGATGCTCAACTTTAATGTTAAATTATATATTAATAAATTGTTTATTATATTAATGAAAAATATATTTTCTTCATAATATTATTTTATATATTAATTGCTTATATGTTATTATTATATTATATAAATTTAAATTTATAGATAATAATTTAAGTGTTTCTATATTAAATTCTGAAAATAATTCAATTATTTTATTTATATTAATTTTATTAATTTGTTTAATTTTTCCAATTTTTTTTCGTTATTATTAAATGATTATTGATTAAAAATTTTATGTTTATTACTGAATATAATATATTTATTAGGTTTATAATTCTATTAATTGGAAATGTTTATTTATATTGTTATATACAATTTATTATATTTTTATTTATAAATATAAATTTTTATTTAAAAAAATTTGTTATTAATTATAATTTTTTGTTTAATTCTATGATATTATTTGTTTGATATTTAATATTTTGATCGTATTTACGTTTAATATACCATAAATGTTAAATAATTGATATATTTTATTTATATAATTTTAAATTTGCAATTTAATGTTTTTTTAAACTATAATTAAAAATTAATAAATACAAAAAGTATTATGTCTGATAAAGGAAATGAATTGTAAATTTATAAACAAAAATTTAACATTTTTTAATACTGTAAAAATTTTGTGTTAATTTAACAACTATTAATTTTCAAAATTAGAAATAAATTTTAATTTAAATTTAAATTAAATGATTAATAACATAGAATCATAAGGATATTGGCATTCTTTTCTTTACATTAGCTATATGATCAGGAATAATTGCTTCTTCTTTAAGATTTTCAATTCGCGTAGAATTATGTATTCTTGGAATGTTTTTAAATAATGATATACTATATAATTCTTTAGTTACAAGTCATGCATTTTTAATAATTTTGTTTATAGTTATACGTTTTTTAATTGGAGGATTTGTTAATTGAATAATTCCTTTAATATTAAGATCACCTGATATATCATTTCCTCGAATAAATAATATTAGATTTTGATTATTACCTCCTTCATTATTATAGTTATTAACTAGAAGAATTTTTAATTTCATACCTGGAACTGGTTGAACTGTATATCCTCTTTTACATAATTATGTTTTTCATTCATCTCCGTCTGTAGATTTAAAATTTTTTCTCTACGTATGTCTGGTATTTCATCACTTATAGGAGCTATAAATTTAATATCGACGATTATATGATTAAAAAACTTTATATTAGATTCAAATAAAATACATTTATTTCCTTGATCTGTTTTTTTTACAATATTTTTATTATTATTATCTTTACCTGTGTTAGCAGGAGCAATTACAATATTAATATTTGAACGTAATATTAATATATCTTTTTTTGATCCTATAGGAGGAGGAGATCCTGTATTATATTAACATTTATTTTGACTTTTTGGCCATCTAGATGTTTATATTTTAATTTCACCTGGCATTGGATTAATTTCTCTAGTTATTATTAATGAAAGTGGTGAAAAAGAGGTATTTGGTAATTTAGGAAAAATTTATGCAATATTAGGAATTGGATTATTAGGTTTTATTGTTTGAACTCATCATATATTTACTATTGGATTAGATGTAGATACTCGTGCTTATTTTACTTCGGCAAATATGATTACTGCTGTTCCTACTGGTGTTAATGTTTTTAGATGATTACCAACCAATAATGGTCCAAAATTTAAAATAAATAATTCGATTGTATGATCTTTAGGTTTTATTTTATTATATGCAATTGGAGGATTAACAGGAATTATATTATCCAATTAATCTAGTGATATTATTTTAAATGATACATATTATGTTGTTGCTCATTTTCATTATGCTTTATCAATAGGAGATCTTGTTTCCATTATTTCAATATTTAAATTCATAATTTAAATATTGCATGAGTAAATAAATGTGAAAAAGCTAAATCCTTTAATTTTTAAAATAAAATTCTTATTGTGAAACTTAATTGACTTAAAGTGGAATATGCAACAATATTTTTCATATCTAATTCAAAATTTGCAGACATACCTGAATACAATATTGTTGATCTACAAATTAATAAAATAAAATTATTACAATTCATTTCATATAATTATAAATATCGAAGTAATAAATATACACCTGCTGTTACTAATGTTGAAGAATGAACTAAAGATGAAACTGTTGATGGAGCTGTTATAGCTATTGGTAATCATGTACAAAATGGTATTTGTGCTCTTTTAGTATAAATTATTATAATAAATAAAATTATTATTAAATCATTAAATTTATATAGTATTAAATTTCATCCGCCAAATATTACACTTATAGAAATTAATATTAATAAAGGAAAATCACCTAAACGATTAAAAATAATTTTTAATATTCCTGAATTCACAGGTTCATTTTTTTGATAATAATTAATTAAACAATAAGAAATTAATCCTAATCCATCTAAACCAATAATAACAGTTAATATACTAATACTAATAATTAAAAAACATATAGAAATTAAAAATAATATTATTAAATAAGAAAATCGTTGAATTAAAAAATTTTCTAAATTTATGTAACCAATTCTATATAATAAAATTATTGATTTAATTAATGATACTAAAAATAAAAATATTATTCTTAATGAATCTAAATAAATTATGAAATTAAATTTTATAGAATTTAATCGAAAAATATCTCATTATATAATAATAATATTATTAATTCATAAATAATACAAATTTAAAATATAAAAAGTAAACTTAAAAGAAATAAATAAATTCCATAAATATATAAATAAATTATAATTAAAAATTAATATTTCATTAATAAAATTAGTTTTTAAAATTAATATTTTGTCATTATTTAAATACAAATTCAAATTAAATTAAATACAAAAAAATTTTAAGGAATTCAATGTATTATTAAGGTAAAATAATTAATTAATTTACCATTTAATAAATTAAATTTAAAATAATAATTACCATTATTAATAAATGAGAAAAATAAATCGAATAAATGAATCTTAATAAACAATATTAAAATAATGTTAATAATAAAACTTATATCTAATTGACGTAAACATATAATTCTTAAAATTAATATACCTGAAATTCTAATTATTAAAATATACTTATTTATTTTAAAAAAATAATATTTAAAAATAAATAGTAATCGTAATAATCCATAACTTCCTAATTTTAATATAATTGATGCTAAAATTATTGAACCATAAAAAGGTACTTCAACATGAGCTTTCAATAATAAAGTATATATTACATATATAGGAATTTTAACTGAAAACGATAGTAATATATAAATAAATATAAATATTGAAATATAATAATTAGTTAATTCTATTAATTCAAAATTTAAATTATTATTTTTGATATATAAATATAAAATAATAAATAATAAAGGAAATGAAAAAATTATATTTTAATTGTATATTTAAATTTTAAAAAATTAATGAAAAAATTCATAAAGTTGAAATTCATAAATAAAAATAATAAAATCTTAATCTTAAATATATAATAATAAATCTTAAATCTAATCAATTTAATTTTATTATTATGAAAAAAGTTGTTAAAAATTATGAATTAGAATCTAAAATTAACTTAATTTTAGATTAAAAAAATGTTAATAATGAAATTAATAATTCATTCATTTAAAAATTTTAATTAATTAGTCTAATTAATTTAATTTTTTGATGACCATATATATAATTTAATCTTGCTATTAAAGATAACCCTAAAATTGCTTCTCCTACTGAATAAAATAAATATATTAAATATATCCATCTATAACTATCATATAATAAATATATTAAAATAGTAAAGGAAGTATATTCAATTAAAATTAAAAATATTAATAAATAATTAAAAAAATATAATAAACTTAAATAATAAAATAATAATTATACTTTCAACAATTATATTATTAATATAATAAAAACATTAATTTTGTAAATTCATATTAATAATTAATTATTTAGGGCAAAATTATATTTTTATGTTAATAAAATTCAAAATATTTTTAAATAAAATTATTATAGTATCCAAAACTATTGTTTTTAATAAACAATTTTATGAAAATTATATTAATTATTAACATTAATATACATACAATATAAATATAATTTATAGTAATAATAATAAATATAATAATAATAAATTTGACATCATTAATAATATCATTTTTAATTATAAATTTAATGTTAGAAATTAATAATATTTATTCTCCTATAAAATATTTATTATTTTTTTAAATTCATTCAATAAGAATATTATTTTTTAATTATTGTCTTAATTGTGATATATTTTATATTTAAACTAATTACATCCATAGCTATTAATATTTCAGGTATTATAAATATTTTTTCATATTTTATTTCTTTGTTAAATTTACCAAAGTTTAAATTTAATAAAATATTCTATGATTATTTATTAATTGATTAATAATTTGTATATATATAAATTAATATTTATCTAAAAATTACTTATTTAGTAATTTAAATTTAAATTTAAATATTAGTTTTTTAATAATTATTGAAATAAAAAAATTTATTCAAATATTAATATATTATTTTTTATAATTATAATATTATTTATTACTTTATATTTTTCAGGTAAAATAACATCTATTATAAAAAAATGTTTACGAAACAAAAAAAAATAATATGAATAAATATAAAAAATTAGAAAGGAATAAGGCATTAAAATTTATTTTTAGTTTTATTTATTTACCAACACCTATAAGCATTAATTATATAAGAAATTTTGGATCAGTTCTTGGTTTATTTTTATTAATTCAAATTATTTCAGGTTTTAATTTATCAATAAATTATTGTCCAAATACTAATTTAGCATTTATAAAAATTTCTCATATTATAATAGATGTAAATTCTGGATGATTAATTCGATTAATTCATTTAAATGGAGCATCCATTTATTTCATTGTAATATATTTACATATTCAACGAAATTTATTTTATTCTTCATTTAAATTAAATATAGATTGAAACATTGGAATTACAATTCTATTATTATCAATAATAACTGCAATTTATAGGTTATGTTTTACCATAAGGACAAATATCTTTTTGAGGAGCTATAGTAATTAGAAATATGGTATCAGCAATTCCTTATATTAGCCAATTATTAGTGGAATGAATTTGAGGAGGATTCTCAATTATTAATTCAATATTAAATCGATTCTTTTCATTACACTTTATTTTACCATTAATTATTATAATAATAGTAATATTACATTTAATTATTTTACATATTACAGGATCAACAAATCCTGTAGGATCAAATAGAAATATTTATAAAATTCCTTTTTATCCTTACTTTAAAATTAAATATGAATTAGGATTTATTATTATTCTATATTTATTTATATTTATGAACATTCAAAATCCTCATTATTCTGGAGATCCTGATAATTATAAAATGGCTAACTGAATAATTACACCAATTCATATGAAACCATAATGATATTTTTTATTTGCTTATTCAATTTTACGATCAATTCCTATTAAATTAAGAGGAGTAATTGGATTAATATTTTCAATTATAATTTTATTTACATAACCTTTAATAAATAATAATTATTTCAAAAACTTAAAAAATTATCCTATTAGACTATTCTATTATTTATATTTTATTAGTAATTTTTTAATATTAACATGATTAGGAGGACAAATAATTGAATATCCTTATATTAATTTAAATATTTTTTTTACTTTACCATATTTTTTATATTATATTATTTCATTTAAATTAAATAGATATTGAGATTATTTAATTTATTAAAGTTAATAAACTTGAATAAGCATGTACTTTGAAAATGTGTTATAAAAATTAAATTTTCTATTACCTTTAAAAACAGATTACAATTTTTTTTACTGAATATATTAATATTAAATAATTTATAATAATAATAAATATATGAGTTCAACAAAAACTTATTAATTGGTCAACCCGAATACGTAATAATAATGCTCCAATCCAAATCAATAAAATTAAATTTAATATATAAATGACAAAAAATATTAATGATCAATAATTATAATTAAAAAATATAATTACCAATAATAACCTTATAAATATAATATTTAAATGTACCTATAAAAAATTTATTGTAATTATTCTTCTATGATATTCAATATTAAAACCTGCGACTAATTCTGATTCTCCTTCAATTAAATCAAAAGGTGTTCGATTTATATCAACTAATAAACTAATAAAAGATATATAATGTAAAGGATTTAATAAAATAAAAAATATATTATTTAATTGATTTAATTTTAAATTCATTAAAGAAAACCTTTCTATTAAAATAAAAAAAATTAAAATTACCAAAAAATATTCAAATTTCAAATGAAATTATTTGAGCAATTGATCGAATAGAACCTAATATAGCATAATTATTATTTGAAAATCAACCGACTAAAAAAACTGGAAAAATTATTAATCATATAATAAAAAAAAAACATAAATTATTGAATATTTAAATTAATTCAAGGATAAATTAATCATAAAACAAAAGATAGAATAAATATAATTATTGGACAAATAATATCTATTGAATAATAATTAAAAATAAATCTTTCTTTAGTTAATAATTTTAAAGCATCTCTGAAAGTATGTAATGAACCTAAAAATCCAATTTTATTTGGTCCTTTTCGATGTTGAATATATGATAATAATTTACGTTCAAATAAAGTTAAAAAAGCAACGCTAATTTAGAAAAAAAATCATTATAACTAAAAAATTTAATATTCAAAAATAACAATTTTTATAAAATAAAATTATTATTTATTATACATCTAATATAATTTACTTATACTCTAAATTTAATACACTTTAATTTGTTAAAATAATTAAATTAATTTTAATTTTTAAATATTTATTATATACAGTAAAATTATTTCTCATTGAAAGTCCTTTCGTACAACTAATTAATCTAATTATTATAGATAGAAACAGATCTGACTTACGTCGATCGGAACTCAAATCATGTAAGATTTTAAAAGTCGAACAGACTTAATTTTTAAATTTCTGCAATTAAAATATATCTTAATTCATCAACGAGGTCGCAATCATCTTTACTAATTTGTTCTTTAAAAAGAAATTACGCTGTCATCCCTAAGGTAATTTATTTTTTAATTCATATTATCATATCAAATTTAATTACTTCCTTAAATCAAAGTTTAATTAATATTATAATATAAAGTTTAACTAATTTATAAATCCTCCCAATTAAATATTAATTTAATAATATTAATAAAATATATTATTAATTGTTATTAAATTAATATAAAATTCAATAGGGACTTATCGCCCTATAATTTAATTTCAGCATTATAACTAAAAATTTAAGTTAATTAATTATAATTGAGACAGTATATATTTCATTAATTCTTTCATTCCATTCCATAATTAAAAGACAATTGATTATGCTACCTTAATACAGTCAATATACTGCCGCTACTTAAAAATTCATTGAGCAGATTTGACTTTAATTTAAATTCTAAAAGACATGTTTTTGATAAAGAGGTGAATATATATTTATATATTAATAATGTAAATTTGCCTAATTCCTGAATTATAAATATTATTAACTAATTAAATAATTACAAATTCCATCATTATAATAAATTTCTATTAATTAAAATTTTTTTAAAATAATTATATTAAATTATTAAATTTTTATAATTTCAATTTTAAATTATTATACATTTTTTATTAATAATTATTTTTAAATTAATAAACATAAAAAATAATTAATTTAAATTATGATTTATAAATTTATAGTTTATCCCATAAATTTTTAATATAAAAATTTTAATTATATATTAATTATATAATTAAAATGAAATGTTATCTGAATTAAATTTAATTTTTTAAAAACTAGATATCAATAAATTCGAATAACATTTAATTTCTAATTATAAGTTTATAATTTTTTTTCTCCCAAAAAAATTATTTATATTTAGCTCATTTATTTTCGAGATAATTAAATATAATTAAATTAAATTAATTAACCCTGATAAAAAAGATACAAAATAAATTTTATTCTATATTATATAAATTAAATTTCATTTTCTTTACTTACTATATATTTAAATAATTTAATTTAAATATTATAAATAAGTACTTAAACATTAAATATTAATAAATATTAATAAGATTTATATCTTTATTAATATTGTTAATATTTATAAATTAAAAAATAATTTATGTATTTAATAACTTTAAAAATAAAATATTCATTTTATAAAAATTTAATTTATAAAAATTAATGTTAACTTAAAAAATTAATAATTATTCAATTTTAAATATTAAAAACTAAAAACACTTTCCAGCACTTTTACTATGTTACGACTCATTCCATTTAAAATGAAATTGACGGGTAATTTGTACATCTTTTATATTATATTCAATTTCAATAAATATTTATACATACCATTAAATCCTCATTCGAATTAATATTGAAATTAAATTATCCAAAATTAAATATTATTATAACTCATTTTATATTAAATTTCCTATATTTTGATTTGAATTTGTATTATATTAAGTTTTAATAAATTTATAATTTACTACTTATAGTAAATCTAAAAACAACAATACATAAAAAAATATTTAAGTATATTTTATTGTGGATTATCAAATTAATAAACAAGTTTCTCTAAATAAATAAAAAGACGGCCATATTATTTAATTTTAATGATTTACAATTAATCATTAATTAATTATTCATTTTTCACAACAGGGTATCTAATCCTGGTTTTTTAATAATATTTTTAATATGTATTTGATTAAAAATTAAATTTAAATATTATTTAAAAATTTTACCTAAAAATTCTTTATATTATTAATTAATGAATTTGAATAAATAACTTTAATTGATTTAATTAATTTATAAAAATAATTAAACCGCTATTGCTGGCACTAAATTTATCTTTATTAGAATTAATTTCCAAATCTAATTTTCAGTAAATGCATAGAAATTAAATACTAAAATAAACATTTATTTTTAATATTAAATTTTTTCATATTTTTTAAATATTTAATTTAAATTAAATATAAATTTTATTAATGTAACTAATTACTAAACTATAACAAAATTTTTACAAATTTTCGATTAAAAATTTGTATGAAAATTTAAATTTACAATTTACAATTTAAATTTTAACTTAATGTTGCAAATTTTATTCTATAAATTATAACAAAAATCCTATTTAAAGTTTATTATTTTATTTTATTCTTTTTTATGTAAAAAAAATATTTTAATTATAACATAAAATTTTATAATAATTATTATACTTATAATAAATTTAATTAATTAATAATTACATACATATATATTTATATATAAATTTTAAATAAATTATTATAAATAATGAGTGATCATTAATATTAAAAATTTTAAATATATAAATTTTATTATTTTCATTTAAATTATATTTAAAAACATATAAATATTTAAATAATTAATTTTTAATACTTATAGGTTTTGTATCCGTATAATTAATAAACCAATAGATATTAAAATAAATAATTCTTAATATTTATAAGTTTTGTATCCTTAAAATTAATAAGCCTATAAATATTAAAATAAATATTTTTTAATATTTATAGGTTTTGTATCCTTAAATAAATTAAATTCAAAACCTATGAAATATTAAAATTAATTAACATTTATAGGTTTTGTATACTTAAATAAAGTAATAAGCCTATAAATATTAATAATAAATTAAATTTAATACCTATAAAATATTAAAAATAATTTTTAACATTTATAAATTTTATATTAAAATTAATTATTTATAACAATAGTATAAAATTAAATCTATACTACTCGACTTAAGTAGCATGAAATTAATAATAATAATGTGAAATTAAATATATACTATTAAAATAGTATAAAATTAATTATAGTAATGTAAAATTAAATCCATTCTATTAAAATAGAATAAAATTAACTATTTACAATAATAATATAAAATCAAATCTATACTACTCAATTAAAATAGTATATAATTAATTATGTGTAATAATATAAAATAAAATCTATGCTATTGAAATAGTATAAAATTATAAAAATTAAATCTATACTATTGAAATAGTATAAAATTAATTATTTATAATAAAATAAAATTAAATATATACTACTCGACTAAAATAGCATAAAGGTAATTATAATAATATAAAATTAAATCTACGCTACTCGACTAAACTAGTATAGAATTAATTTCAATAGTATGAAATTAATTGTATATTATTACAATAGTATAAAATTAATTATTTGCAGTAATATGAAATTAAATCTATACTACTCGCCTAAAATAGTATAAAATTAAATCTATACTACTCGACTAAAATAGTAGAAAATTATTTTTTAATATATAAAATATAATATATAATATATATAATAAAGAATTTTGTAATAATAATTGAAAATTTCGATAAAGAATCGTAAATATCGTAACTGCAGGTTAGAGTATGTATAAATAAATCGTTACTGGGAACAAACGTACGGTACAATATCAAGGTTAAAGAAGTTAAAGAAGGCCGTCCAGTAGTGCCGATCTGTTCTGCCGTACACAACTAAAGACCTTCACAGCCGTGTCAAGCCGCGAGCGTAGGTACGCCTACAGACAATCATATAAAATAGCAACAAACCTGACAAGATATTGTCATGATCGTACTCTCAAATATTTCCAAAGGCAGCTTTACTATGAAATACATTTTCTTACAATAGAAATCGAAAATTATGAAATGAAATCGAAATTAAGATAACAGGAAATAACAGAATGAATAAATAATTGGGAAAAATGATAAGAAATTCATACGGTGTGAAATCATGGTTACAGAAACTAACGAAGACCATCCCGTATGTCGCTCCTAACTGGCGTACGCATCTACAAATCCAGTTCAGCCGTGACACTTCGGCAACGTAAGTATATTTACAGACTACCATATAAAATAACAATTAGTTTAACAAGATAATGCCATAAGGGTACAATCACCTAATTCCATAGACACTTTTGCTATGGAATTCAATTCGCTAAATTAGAAATAGGACAATTTGAAAGAATGAGAAAGTATTACTCCAGTAAATTGCTGTATGTAGAAATAAATAGAATATAGCAATGGAATACAAATCGTACAATATCAAGCTTTAGGAAAATATGGAAGACAATCCAGTAGTGCCGCACCGTTCTGGTGTACGGAACTACGAGACCTCGGCGGCTGTGTCGATCTGGCAACGTAGGTACGTGAAAAGTTATTCGTATAAAATAACACTAAGCTTAACAAAGTCCAACGAGTCTTGTCGCTTCGCCAGTGTAGGTACATATACAGAAAGTCATGCAAAATAATAATAGTTCAACAAAATATTGTTATAAACGTACACACAACAATATCCAAAGAAGTTTTTCCTAAGAAGTGCAATTTTTAAAATTAAAAACAGGACATTTCGTACAAAATCGAAAATGCCGTAAGAATAAATTCCAGTATGCCGAAATACGTAGAAAAATGGGAGAAGTGCATAGGTCACACTGTCAAGATTAAAGAAATTAACGAAAAGAATTCAGTATTTATGCTCCGATTTACTCTAAGCAACTGAAACACCACCCTGACCATCATATAAAATATCAAAGAATTTAATAAGATATCGACATGAACGTACACTCAACTAACTCGATAGACGCTTTTACTAAAAAAATACATTATTTAAAGTTATAAATTTGAAAGTTTGAAAAAAAATCGGATGTATCATAACAATATGTTACATTATGTAGAAATAATTGGAAAGCAAAACAAAAATGCATATGTTAAAATATCACGACCAATAAAATTAACGAAACCATTCCAGTATTGCGGCTCCGCGGTACCGTACGCAGCTACAAGTCCATTACCATCCTGTCGCCCCGTTGCGTCAATGCGCATACGTTGACGGCCATAGTCGAGTCGCACCGATAAACTGTACGCAACAACAAGTCCACTCCCGCTGCGTCGCTGCGGAGGAGTATGTGCATATACAGAAAATAAATATAAAATTACGATAAGTTTAACATAATATTGTCATAAACGTAAACTCATCCAATTCAAAAGACGCTTTTACTAAGTAATACTATCTTTCATATTAAAAATCGGATATTTTGAAAACTAATCGAAATTGTCATAGCATTCCATTGCAGTTTGTGTAAATAAATGGTTGACTGTGAAAAAATACATACGGCTCAAAATCAAGGTTACAGATGTTAGCTAAGACCATCCAGTAATGCCGCTCCGATCAACCGAAAGCAACTACAAGACCACAGCAGTTGTGCTGCATACGGCAGTATTGGTACGTATACGTCCAATCATATAAAATAACAATAAGTTCATCAGAATATTGTCATAACCGTGCACTTGGCTAATTCGGAGAAATACAATTTTTTATAATAAAAATTGAAAATTTTGAAAAGAAATGAAAATATTATAGCAGTAAATTACAGTATCAGTAAATACATAGGTAACAAGGAAAAGTCGCGTAGAGAACAATGTCAAGGTTAAAGAAATTAAAGAAGACCAGACAGTACTGTCGCCCCGATCTACTGAAAGCAACTACAAGACCACTCCAGTCGTCTCCCTCTGGAAGATTAGGTACGTATTGATACAATAATATAAAATGACAAAGAATTTAACGAAATACTGCCCAAAACTTATACTCAACTAATTCGAAAGACACTATCCCTAAAAAATAATATTTTAGAAATTTTGAATTGAACGATATGAAGAAAATCGGAAATATTATAATAGTAAATAGCAGTATGCAGAAGTATATAGAAAACTGCGAACGAATGCATACGGTCCAATATGGAGGTTATTGGCATTATCATAGACCATGCAGCAGTGATGCTCCGAACTTCCGAACGCAAATGTGGAACCACACTAGCCGTGTCGCTCCGGAATAGTAAGTACGTATAGGGATAATTATATAAAATGACAAAGAACAAAACAGAATATTATCATAAACGTACATTCAACTAACTCCAAGCATACTTGTACTAATAATTGAAATATTTAAAATTAAATATAAGAAATATTGAGATGAATCGGATATTTCAGAACAATAAATTAACATATGTAGTTTTAATCAGAGAAGTGAACATAATACAGACGTAACAATACCATGATTAAAGACATTAACGTAGGCCAGCCAGTATTGTCGCTCCGGTCTGCCGAAAGCAACAACAAAATCACCCCAGCCCTGTCGCTCCGCAAGCGCAGGTGCGCATACGTGGCATAATTAAAAATAACAATAAGTTTAAGTAAAGTGTGTCATATGCGTGCGTTCAACTAATTCTAATGACACTTCTACTAAGAAATACAATTTCTTTAAACTAAAAACTGAAAATTTTAATGGAAATCGAAATCGTTGTGACAGATAATTACAGTACATCTTTAGAAATTGAAAGCTGGGTAAAATGCATACGTTACATAATCAAGGATAGATGAAGTTATCGAAGACAATTCAGTAGTGTCGCTACGTTCTTCTGTTCGCTGCTTCAAGGCCAAGCTCGTCGTTTTCTTCTGACAGCGTGGGTACGTATAGAGACAATCATATAAAATAGCAATAAGTTTAACAGAGTAATGTCATAAACGTACACTCAACTAAATCTAAAGGCACATTTACTGAAAAAATACAATTTTTTAATATATATATATTGAGAATTTCGATGAAAATTGAAAATATCATAACAGTCAATTACAGTATCTATAAATAAATGGAAAACTGCTAAGAAATGCAGACCGTACAAAATCAAGGCTTATGAAATTATCAAAGACCATTCAGTAGTGCCGCTCCGATTTGCCATACGTAACTACAACACATAGCTTGTCGTGCCGCTCCGGCAGCGTAGTTACGTATAAAGACATTGATGTAATGTAGTAACTAGTTTAACAAAATAATGTCATAAACGTATACTCACCTAATTCCAACGACACTTCTACGAAGAAAATCAAACCTTTGAATAAAAATTGAAAATTACGAAGAATGTCGAAAGTACCAAAACAGTAAATAGCAGTATGTAGAAATACATCGAAAATTGCGTAGGAAGAATGCATACGGGATAATAATATAGTTAAAGAAATTAACGTTGTACGTCCAATGGTGCTGGTTCCATCTGCACTACGCAACCACAAGCCCACGTCAGTCAAGTCGCTTCGACAGCGTAAGTACGTATGGAGACAATAATGTAAAATAACAATTAGTTTAACAAAATAACGACATAAACGTACACTCAACAAACTCTAAAGGCACTATTACTGTGAAACACTATTTTTAAAAACAGAAACAGAAAATTTCAAAATAATCGAAAATATGATAACATTAACTCAGAGAATTTGTAAATCAATAGGAAACTGGGAAAGAATGCATAAGGTACAATATAATGGTTATAGAAATTAATTAAGATTATGCAGTAGCGTCTAAATTACAAGACCATTTCACTCGTGACGCTCCGGCAGCCTTGGTGCGTATACCGACAATCATATAAAATAACATGTATAACAAAATAACGACATGAACGTGCACTAAAAGAATTTCAAAGACTCTTATAAGATGGTATACAACCTATTACTATAAAAATTGATTATTATGTAAAAAATGGAAAATATCATGACAGCAAATGGCAGTATTCATAAATAAATGGAATGTTGCAAATGCATGCGTACAGTACAACATTGTGGTTAAGGAAATTAACGAAGACCATCCAATATGACGTTCCGATCTGCCGTACGCAAGAACAAAACATCGCCAGTTGTGTAGCTGCGGGAGCGGTAGTACGCATACAGACAATCATAAGAAATAACAAAGAATTTTACCTGATATTGGCATAAACATAAACTCAACTAATTCAAAAGAAATTTTTATTTTGAAATACAATTTTTTAAATTTAAAATTGAAAATATTGGAAAACATGGATAATATCATATCGACAAACTGCAACATGTAGAAATAAACAGGAAGTATCGAAAAATAGCATGCGGTACAACATTAAGGTTAAAGAAATTAATGAGGACCATACGGTATGCCGCTCCGTTCTGCCTTACGCAACTAAAAGACATTGACAGTCGTGTCACTCAGGGGCGTAGGTACACATACAGGCAATCATATAAAATAACAATATTTTTAACAAATCATTGCCATGAACATACAATCAACTGATTTTAATGATACTTTTGATACGAAATGCAATTTATGAAATTAAAAATTGGAAAATTTGATGAAAAACGAAAATGCCATAGCAGTTAATTGGTGAAAGCAGAAATAAATGGAAGACGCGTAAATATTACATACGGTAAAAAATCATTGTAAAAGAAACTAACGAAGTCCATCCAGTAGCGCCACTCCGATATACCGTGCGCAACTACAAGACAAATCCCACAGCGTCGCACAGACAGCGCAGGTATGTATACACGAAGTCACATAAAAGTACAGTCTGATTAACAAAATATTGTCCTGTACGCAAGCTTGACAAACACAAGAGACACTTTTATTGCGAAATACATTTTTACCAATTAAAAACTGGAAATTCTGAAATAAATCCAAAATATCATAACAGTAAATTACAGTATGTAGAATTATATAGTAAACTGCGAAATAATGCATACGGTACAATATCAAGGTTAAGAAATTAACAAAGGCCATACAGCAGTGTGGCTTCGATATAGCGGACGCAACTGCAAGAACACTCCGGTCGTGACGTTCCGGTAGCGTAGGTACGTGTACACAATATCGTATAAACTAACAATAAGTTTAACAAGCTAACGACATAAACGTACTCAGAGGTAATTCCAATGGCTTTCATAATAGGAAATACAATTCTTTAAAATAAAGATTGAAAATTTTGAAGAAAAATCGTAGATACCATAGCAGCAAATTGAAGTATGTATAAACAAATGGAACACAAGCCAAATAAGCATACGGTATAATATGAAGGATAAAGAAACTGATGAAGACCACACGGTAGTGCCGCTCTGATCTGCAGAACACAATTACAGGACGGTATCTGGAGTAAAACACCTTGATCAGAGGGTGGAACTAGTATATAGTTTAGTCTCGAGCGCCATAATTTCATGCAAGAATTAGAGGATCGTCAAACCCGGTATTCCGGGAGAAAGTCCGCTCAAGAGTTTTGGCAATAGACGCCATAATTCACGGTTGAATATTATAGTAGAGCCCGAAACCATTTGAAAGCATTACCAATTGGTATAATATAAAACGTCTTAGTCAAGGCCTTACCTTCCGCGAACCACACCGGCATCATAGAAAGTATAAGTTCGTGTTCACAGAAAAAGCTTAGTAATCATTTCTGCGGCGAGCACCTTATGTTCATGCATTAATTAGAAGCTCGAGGGTAAAACCGTTAGTGGTCGATACCACCGTAGTTGAGAATGGAACGCCTTAGTTATTAGCTTCACCTATCCTATGATTCCGAGAGTAAAATCAGGTACTCTGGGCGTAAATGCGCTGAAAATTATTGGCATTAGGCACCTGAACTCACCGTATGAGTATTAAAGTACAGAGTCAAACCGCTGGATGAACGTTACCAATTGCTATAAGGTCATACTCAATACGGGATACCGTACCTTCCGTGAACATAACCCGCTGTATCGAGATTATAACTGCATGCTGAGAGAAGCAAACTAGTACCCATTTTATAGCCGGAAACCATATTTGAGTACATGGATAGAAAAATCATGAGTATATACTTTCGAGAATGTTGCCACATTCCTAGAGAATCGAATGGCTAAGTCAATAGCTTCACCTATCGTGTGATTCCAAGAGTCAAACCAGGTACTCCGGGAGTAAATGCCCAGTACAGTATTTGCAATAAGCGCCTTACTTCACGGTATGAATATTATAGGAGACCGTCATACTGTTGTACAATGATACGTATTCCTATAAAGTCAATCTTTCTACAGAAGGCCTTACCTTCCGAGAAGCTGTCCCCATACATCGAGGGTATTACTTCGTGTTCAGTGAAGCAGATTAGTATACATTTTGGTGACATGATCCTCAATTACAAGCATGAATTTGAAGATCGAGCGTCATATCGCTCGAGAACGTTGCCCCCCTCTGTCAGAGTCGAGCGACTATGTCAAAACCTTCACCTATCCAGGGATTCGGAGAGCCAAACCAGGTATTCCTGGTCTATTCCGCTGAACAGTATTGGCAATAGACAGCTTATTTCGCGGTATGAATAATAATGCAGACCTTCAAACCGTTGTAGAGCTTTACCTATTCGTATAGTGTCAATCATTTTACCGAAGGCCTTACCGCCCTAGAAGCTAACCAACTCTAAAGAGGGTGCGGCTTCGTGTTCAGAGAAGCTAGTTAGTATGAATTTTAGTGACAGGCACCATAATTTCATGTATTACTTATATAAACCGTTTGAAAACGTTACCACCTTCTTTTAGAGACGAACAGCAAAGTCCATAGCATGACGTATTCAAATATTCTGAGAGTCAAACCATGTATTCCAGGAGTAAATGTTACTAATTTGCTACCTTGAGCACTGAGCAAGACACTTGCTGCAGCGGTTAGGTCTTCTGGGAAGGTATTGTCCTCGGTAAAAAGTTTGACTCTAAATTAAAAGATAAAGCTCTATATCCGTTGGACGCTCTACCTTCATATTCATACCGTGAAATAAGCTGTCTATTGTCAATATTGTCCAGCGGATGTGCTCCCGGAATACCTGCTTTTACTTTCGGAATCACAGAATAGCAGATGCTATTGTCTTAGCCGTTCCATTCTCAGCGAACGTGGTAAAGGTGTCAACGGTTTGACCCGAGATCTTCTAGTTCATGCTCGGAACAATGGTGCCCCCCTATATTATGTATACTAATGTGCTTCTCTGGGTACGAAATAATACTCTCGATGCTGCGGGTGTAGTTCGCGGAAGGAGAGGCTTTCAGTGAAACGTTGGACTTCACTCTAATTGGTAATGATATAAAACGGTTGGACGCTCTGCATTAATATTTCAACCGCGAATTAAGGTGTTTATTGCTAATACTGCTCAGCGGCCTTAGTTCAGGAATATCTGATTTGACTTTACCAATCACATGATAGATGAAGCCAATGGCGTAGCGGTTGGTGCCTAACAGAAGGTGGCAACGTTCCCCAACTGTTTGACGCACGATCTTCTAATAAATACATGAAGTTAATGTGCCCGTCACTGTAATTGATACTAATTTTCGTCTCAGAATCCGAAGTTATATTCTCGATGGAGACGTTCAGATTCGCGGGAGTAAACGCCTCCGGTAAACGTTTGACTTTGTACAAATCGGTACCGTTCTCAAACGGCTTGACACCCAACTTTAATATTCATGGCGTGAATTAAGGTGTTTTATGCAAATACCGTTCAGCAGATTTACTCACAGGATACCTGACCTGACTGTCAGAATCACTGGATAGGTGAAGCCATTCACATCGCCGCTAGTGTCTGAAAATGGTGGCGTCGTTCTCCGACGGCAGTGCTGTCGATTTTTATATTTATTCATGAAAATGTGGTGTCCGTCTGCGAATATGACGACTAATTTGTTTCCGCCAACAATAAGCAAGACACTCGATACGGCGCGATCGGTTCTCGGAAGGTAAGGTAATCGGAAAAAATAATGACTATACTAATTCATGTCGATCTCAAACGACTTGACGCTCCGTTCTAATACCCAAGCTGTGAATTATGGCGTCAGCTGCCCAAACTGTTCATTGGATTTACTAGCGGAATACCTGCTCTGGCTCTCGGAATCACAGTATAGGTGAAGCTATTGACTTAGCCGTTCGACTCTTACAGAAGGTGAGCAACGTTCTCGGGCGTTTTGACCCTAGAATTTCTACTTCATACATGAACTTAATGGTGAAGTCACTAAGATGTATACTAACTTGCATCCTTCTACACGATGTTATACTCTCGATACAGCGGGTTTGGTCCTCGGAAGGTAAGGCCTTCGGAAAAACGTTTGACCCCTGTACGTATATGTAACGTTCTACAACAATTTGACGTTGCACTTTAATATTCATCCCGAGAATTGATGTGTCTATTGCCAATACTCTTCAGCGGATTTACGCCAGGAATACCTGCTGATACTGATATTATCACAGGTTAGATGAATTTATATCGAGGTCTCGTAGTTGTACACTACAGCTCGAAGCTGCACTACTATATGGATTCAGTCAATTCCTTATCCTCCATTTTGTACCACATGCATTCTGTCACAGTTTTCTATTTATTTATAGATACTGCAATTTACTGTTGTTATATTTTCGTTCTTGTTCGAAATTTTCAGTTTTTAAGCAAAAAAGTTGTATTTCTTAGTAAAAGTGCCTCTGAAATTAGTTGAGTGTACGTTTATGACATTATCTTGATAAAAACATTGTTAATTCATATGATTGACTGCACAAGTAACTACGCTGTCGCAGCGACCCGGCTGGAGTGATCCTGTATTTGCGTTCGGTTGATCGGAGCGAAACTAGGGTATGATCTACGTTAACCTCTGTAACCTTGATAGTGTACCGTATGCACCTTTCGCAGTTTCCTATTTACTTCTACGTACTGCAATTTACTCGTATGGTATTTCCGATTTTCTACCAAATATCCAATTGTGAATACCAAAAATTGTATTTCTCAGTAAATGTGTCTTGGGAATTATGTGAGTGTACGTTTATGACAATAGTTTGCAAATCTTATTGTTGTTTTATGTGATTGCCTCTTGCCGTTGTGTTCGGCAGATCGAGCGGCAATACTCGATGGTCTTCGTTAATTTCTTTAATCATGGTATCGTAGCGTATGCATTTTATTCGCTTTTCTGTTTAATTGTACATATCATTATTTACTGTTTTTATATTCTCGATTTCTTCGAAAATTCCGTTTTATAATTTCAGAAATTGTATTTCTTAGTAAAATTCTATCTGGAAATAATTAAGTGTACGTTTATGCCAATATTTTGTTATACATATTGTTATTTTATACGGTTGTTTGTATACGTACCTACGGTTCCTGCACGACACGGCTGGAATTATCCTGTAGTTGCGTTCACATGATCGGAGCGGTACAACTCGATGGTCTTCATTAATTTATTTAACCCTGATCTTGTACCGTATACATTTTTCCCCAGTTTTCCATTTCCGTGTGCATACTGTAATTAACTGTTGTGATATTCTCGATTTTTTTTTTTTTTTTTTTTTTTTTCGTAATTTTCAATTTTAATTTTAAGAAATTGTATTTCCCAGTAATAGTGTCGTTAGAATTAATCGAGTATTCGTTTGTGACATTATTCTGTAAATCTTATTGTTATTTTTTATGATTGTCTATATACGAACGCACGGTACCAGTGTAACACGACTAGCAATGACTTGTAGTTGCGTAGGGAAGAGCAAAGCAGCAGTACTGTGTGATCTTCGTTAATTTCTCTAACTTAGACATTGTACCGCATGCATTTTTTCCAGTCTGCATTTAGTTATATATACTGTCATTTACTGTTACGATATTTTCGATTTTTTCAATATTTTCAATTTCTCGCTGAAAATATTGAGTTTGATAGTAAAACCACCTACGGAATTTGTTGTGTCTACATTTATGACATTATTATATTGACCTTATTCGTATTTAATATGATTGTCTGTATACGTACCTATGCTGCCGGAGAGACACTAATGGCGATGTCCTGTATTTGCGTACGACAGATCGAAGCGGCACTACTGGAGGGTCGTAATTAATTTCGTTAAACTAAATTTTGTATGGTATGCATTTAATCCCTGCCATCCATTTATTTAATCATACAGTAATTTACTGCTTTCATATCTTCGACTTTTTTTTCAAAATTGTCAATTTTCAATTTTGAGAGTTGTATTCCTTAATCATATTGTCTTTTGAGATATTTGAGTTTACGTTTATGATAATAGTATATTAAACTTATTGTTATTTTATATGATAGTCCCAGTACATTCCGACGTTTCCAGTCCGACACGACTGGAATGACCTCGCAGTTGTGTTCGGTGGATCGGAGCGATGCTACTGTATGGTCTTCGTTAACTTCTATAACCTGGATATTATACTGCAGAGACTTTTTTGCAGTCTTCCTAGCAGTTTAACTAACTATAATTTACTGATACTATATATTCAATGTTTCCCAATATTTTCAATTTTTAGTTTAAAGGATTGTGTTTCTTAGTTACAGTGTCTTTGGCAGTAGATGATTGTACGTTTATGTCAATATTTTGTTAAACTTATTCTTCTTTTATACGATGGTCTATATATATACCAATGCTGTTTGAGGGACACGACTGTCGAGGTCTTGTAGTAGCGTACGGCAGAACGAAGCGGCACTGCTGGATGGTCTACGATATTGCCATTTCCCTTCATTTTGTATCGGATGCATTTTTCCCAGTTTCCCATTTATTAGTGCTTACTGTATTTTACTGTTATGATATTTTCGATCATTTTCAAAATTCCCAATATTTAATTTCATGCGTTATACTTTTTGGAAAAAGGGTCGGAGGAGTTGGTTAATTGTACGATTATACCGATATTTTGTTGAATTTGTTGTTCTATAATGCGATGGTCAGTACACGGACATACGCTGCAGCAACGACACGACTGGAATGGTATTCTAGTTGTGTACGGTAGATCTGAGAGACAATACTCTATGGTCATTGTTAATATGATTAACCATAATAATGTGCCAAAAGAATTCTTTCTCAGTTGTCTACTTACATCGACATATTCTAACATATAGTTATGATATTTTCGATTTTTTTCATAATTTCCAGGCTTTAATTACAAAAATTGTATTAATGAGGAAACTTGACTATTGAATGAGTTGAGTGTAGTTTTATAACATTGTTTTATTATACTTATAGTTATTGTATATGATTGTCTGTATACGTACCTACGCTACCGATACTACACGGTAGGAGTTACTTTGTATTTGCGTTCAACAGATCCGAGCGACACTACTGGATGGTCCTCGTTAATTTCATAACCAGGACATTGTGCCGTATGCATTTTATCCCAGCCATCCAGTTATTAACACATACTACAATTTACTTATACGACATTTTCGATTTGTTTCATAACTTCCAGTATTTAATTTCAAAGACTGTATTTTTTAGGAAAAGTGTCTATGGAATTGGTTGAGTTTACATCTATGACAGTATTGATGTATGCTATTTCATATTTTATATGGTTCGCTGTATTCGTACCTCGCTTACAGCGCCACAGGCGTCGAGTGGTCTTGCAGTTGCGATCAGTATATCGGAGCGACACTACTCTATGAGATTCATTAACTTCTTCAACCATAATACTGTACCGTATGGATCACATTCCGGTCTTCCATTTATTTATTCATGCTGTATATTACGGTTATGCTATTTTCGATTTTTTCATAATTTCCAGTTTATAAATTAAAAATTCGTACTTCTCAGTAAATGTGCCTTTTCCATTGGATAAGTCTACATTTATGCAAATATTTTGTTTAACGTTCTATTGTATAATATGATTGTCTGAATACAAACCTACGCTTCTGCAGCAACACGAATCGAGTGGCCTTGTAGTTGCGTTCGGTAGGTCGGAGCTACACGACTGTATGGTCTTTGTTAATTTCAATATACTCAAAATAGTACCGTAACCATTCATTCGCAGTTTCCTGTTTATTTCTATGCATTTGTTCCCAATTTTTACTTTACTTATACATTCTGCAATTTACTGTCATAATATTTTCGATTTTCTTCCAAATTTTCAATTTTCATTCTAAGAAATTCTATTTCCTAATAAAGGTGCCTTTGTAATTACTTGAGTGTACGCTTATGTCATTTATTTGTTACAAATTGCTATTTTATATGACTTTCTGTATGCGAACCTACGTTCCCGTACCAACACCACTGGCAAGGACTTGCAGTTGCGAACGCCAGATCGAAACGGCTCTACTGGATGATCTTTGCTTATTTGATTATCCATCAGATTGTACCGTATGCATTCTTTTGCAGTTTTCAATTCATTTCCACATACTGCATTTTACTGTTATGATTTTTTCAATTCGTTTCAAAATTCATAAATTTAAATACAAGGACCTGTATTCTTTAGTACACGCGACTTTGGAATTTGTTGAGTTTATGTTTATGACAATATCTTGTCAAGCTTTTTGTCACATTACAAGGTTGTCAGTATACGTACCTACGGTGCCGTAGCGACACGGCTGAAGTGGTCTTGTAGCTGTGAACGCCAGATCGATGCGGCATACCGCATGATCTTCGTAAACCTTTTTAACCACAATATTGTACTGCATGCAATCTTTCGCAAATTTCTATTTACTTCTGCTTACTGCAATTCACTGTTATGATTTTTCGACTTTCTTCATAATTTCCAATTTTAATTTAAAATGTTGTATTTCTTAGGAAATCTTTCTATGGAGTTCGTTATGAGTACGTTTTTGATAATAGTTTGTTATATCTTACGTTATTCTCTCATGGTCTGTATACGTGACTACGATGGCGCAGCGGGACGACTGGCGACGTATTGCAGTTGCGTAGAGCAGATTGGTGTGGCACTACTGGATGGTATTTGTTAATTTCTTTAACCTTAATATTGTACCGTATGCATGTTTTCGCAGTCTTCCATTCATTTATGCAGTCTCTTATTTGTTGCATTGATATTTTCAATTTTTCAAAAACTTTTAATACTTAGTCTAAAAATTTGTAATTTTCAGTAAGCGTTACTTTGAAATTAGTTCAGTGTACGTTTGTGACATCAGTTTATTAATCTTATTGGTATTTTATACGATAGTGTGTAGAGGAACCTATGTTTCCGGAACAACACGAGTGTAGTGGCCTTCTAGTAGCGTACCGCAAATCTGAGAGGCACTGCTGGATGGTCTAGGTTAATTTCCTTAGTCTTGAGATTGTACAGTATGCATTCGTCCCAGTCTCCCATTTATTTATACATACTGTAACTTCCTCTTATCCCATTTCCGATTTTTTTTCAAAATTTCCAGTTTTTAATTCCCAAAAATGTAATGTTAAGGTTATGTTCCTTTTGAAGTAGATGAGCTTACGTTGATGACATTATTTTGTGAAAATTATTGTCACTTTAGGAGATTGTCTGTATTCGGACATACGCATCCAGAGTGACTCAACTGTTGCGGTCTTGTGGTTGTGACCGGTAGCTTGGAGCCACACTGTAGTATGGGCTTCGTTAATATGATTAACCTCAATATTGTACTGCAAGCATTCCATCTCGGATATATATATATTTCTACATACTGTAATTAACAGTTACCTTATTCTCGATTTTTCTCATAATTTCCAGTTTTTAATGTTCAAAAACGTATTTAACAGTAAAAGCGTCTTTGGAATCAGTTGTGTGTACGTTTGTGACAGTACTATGTTAAATTCTATCTATTTTATATGACACATTGTATACGTACCTACGCTTCGGGCGCGGTACGGTTGTAGTGGTCTTGTAGTTAAGTACGGCAGATTAGAGCAGTACACTGGATTGTCCTCGTTAATTTCTGTATCCCATGATTTTAAACTGTATGCATTCTTTCCCAATTTGTCCATTTACTTTATACGTTCCTTAACTTACTGTAATGATATTTTAGATTTCCAGTTTTATAATTTTCAGTTTCTATTGTAAGAGATTGTATTTCCAGGTAAAACTGCCTTTGGAAATAGATGAGTGTACGATTATGACATTATTTTGTTTAACTAACTGTTATTGTGTATGATTGTCTGTCTACGTACCTAAGATGACGGAACAACACTACTGGAGTGCACTTGCAGTTGCGTTCGGTACATCGTAGCGACACTACTGTATGATTATCGTTAATTTCTCCAACCTCGATATTGTATCGTATGCATTTCTTCCCATTTTTCCATTTATTTCTACAAACTGTAATGTAGTGTTACGATATTTTCGATATTTTTCGCAATATTCAATTTGCATTTTAGAAAATTGTATTTCTTAGGAAAAGTGCCTTTTGGAATTAATAGTGTGAATGCTTATGATAATATTGTGTTAAATTCATTGTTATCTTATATGATTCACTAAATACGTATCTATGCTTCCTGAGCGTCACGAATAGAGTGGACTTGCAGTTTCATTCGGCATATCGGTGCGACACTACTGCATGATTTTCGATAATTTATATATCTATCATACTGTACCGTATGCATTGTTTCCCTGTCTTCCATTTATTTATTCATGCTGTAACTTACTGATATAATATTTTCAATTTGTTTCAAAATTTTCCACTTTTATTTAAAAGAATTTGTTTAGTTGTTGAAGTGTCATTGTTGAGTCTACGTCAGTGACAGTGTTTTGTTACATAAAATGTTACTTCATATGATTGTCTGTATTCGTCGCTACGCTGTTTGTGCGACATGACAGGCATGGCCTTGTTGTAGCGTCCGACAGAACGGAGCGACCCTGCTATATGGTCTTTGTAAAATTATTTAATCTTATTGTTGTACCGAATGCAATCTTTCGCAGTCTTCAATTAATCCCTACATGATAAAGGTCACATTTATGATATTTCCCCTGTTTCACAAAGTTATCAATTTCGTTTTAAAAATCTGTATTTCTTAGTAAAAGTTTCTTTTGAGTTAGGTGAGTTTAGGTTTATGACAATATCATGTTAAATTCTCTGCCATTTTATATGATTGTCTGTATACGTACCTATGCTGCCAGATCTACACGACTAGAATGATCTTGCAGTCGCGTACGGCATATTGGTGTGTCGCTACTGGATGGTATTTGTTAATGCCGTTAATTCCGATTTTGTATCGCATGCATTCTTTTGTAGCTTCGTATTTATTTCAGCATTATGTAATTTAATGTTATGATATTTTAGCTTTTGTTTTTAAATCTTCAGCTTCATGTACAGAAAATTGTGTTTCATAGAAAAAGAGTCCTTGGAATTATTTGACTGTACATTTATGACAATATTTTGTGAAACCTATTCGATATTTTATACGCTTGTCACTATACGAACCTACGCAGCCGATCGACACGGCTGGAGTGGTCTTGTCGTTGCGTACGTAAGGTGAGACATATTTCATGGTCATCATTAATACCGTTAGCCATAATATTGTACCGTACGCATTCTTGCGCAGTTTTCTATTTATTTACAAATACTCTAATTTACTGATATGATATATTCCATTTTCGCCGAAACTTGCACATTTTATTTTTAAAATATGCATTTTTTCAAGAAAAGTGCCGTTTGAATTAGAGGAATTCACATTTATGACAATATGTTGCAAAACACACGCCTGTGCGACTTCCAAAGTAGTTGGTCACGTTAACGAACCGTTTGTCCCTCGATCTTCTGTTTCATAGATAACATTAAATTTCCAGTCGCTACAATTTATAATATTTTGCTTCTTTGGCGTCGATGTTACACTTTCAATACAGCGGAATAGCGAGTCGGAATGTAAGGCCTTCGGCAAAAGGTTTGACTCCATACTAATAGGTAACGTTCTGCAACGGTTCCATACTGTACTATAATATTTATCCCGTGAAATAGGGTGTCTAATGCCAATACTGTACAGCGGATTGAGCCCCGGAGTACCTGGTTTGACTCTCGGAATCCAAGCATAGGTTATGCTATTGACTTAGCCGTTCGCCTCAAGATGAAGTTGCTAGCGTTCTCGCAGGGTTTGATCCACGACCGTCCGATTCACAGTTCAAATTAAGTTGCCCGTCACTAAAATTTATACTATTGTGCTTCTCTGACAATGAATTTATATTCTCGATACAGCGGGTTAGCTTCTCGGATAGTAAGGCCATCGGTAAGTGGTTTGACTATGCAGCATATGGGAACGTTCTAAGAGTATTGACTCTGATCTTTAATATTTATACCATTAAATTGCGTGTCTAATGCCAATACTGTTCAACAGTTTTTGACGCGGTCTACATGGTTTGACTCTTGGAATAGCAGGATAAGTGATGCTGTTAACTTAGCTGTTCGACCATAAAGAAGGCGGTAACGATCTTGAACGGTTTTTCTCAAGGTTTTTCGACTCATATATGTTAATATGGGGCCCGCCATTAAAATGTATACTACTATGGTTCTCTGAACACGAAGATACCCCCCCCCCCCGATATGGCAGGTTATGTTCTCGGAATGTAAGGCGTCCGGTAAGGTGTATCAAGGTATACCAATTGGTGACGTTCTCAAACGGTTTGACGCTCTGCTCTGATTTACAAACTGCGAATTAAGTTGCCCATTGACAATACTACTCAGCGAACTTATTCCTCGAATACCAGGCTTGGCACTTGGAATCGGGACTATATGTGAAGCAATGGACTTAGACGTTCGACTCTCAAAGAAGATGGTATCGATCTCGGACCATTTGACACTCGATCTCCTAATTCATATTTGAAAAAAAGGTGTGCTTCTTCTATAATATCTACCTATTTGTCTTCGTGAGCTCTGAGCGTGCTACTCGCTACACCGAGTTAGGTTCTAGGATGGTTATGTGTTCGTTAAAAAGAGTGGCTCTATACCAATTGATAATGTTCCTCGACGGACTGACCATCTACATTAGTATTCCTTCCGTGAAATAAGGAGTCAATTGCCAATACCATTCAGCGTATTTACTTTCGGATTACCTGGTTAGACTCTCGGAATCACAGGGTTGGTGGATCTATTGTCTTATCTGTTCGATTCTTAAAGAGGGAGATAACGTTCTCGAACGGTTTGACCATCGATCTTATAATTCACTTGATGTTAACGTGCTGACACTGAAATGAATACTTATATATTATATTATACTCTCGATACAGCGGTTTAATTTTTCGGTGGGTATTGTCATCGGTAAAGCGTTAGTCTTTATAGCAATTGGTCACGTTCTCAAACGGATTTTCGCTGTAGGTTAACATTAAAACCGGAAACTAATGTGTCCGTTCCCAACACTGTTCAGAGGATTTATGCCCGGAATAAATGGCCCCTCGGAATCACAGCACAGGTGAAGCGATTGATCTGGAAGTTCGAAATCACAGTGGGTGGTAACATTCTCGTTCCGTTTGATCATCGATATACTAATTCATACATCAAATTAAGGTGCCTGTCGCTAAAATGTATATTAATCTGATTCTCTGAGCACTGCGTAATACTCTCGATACCGCGGGTTGGGCTTTGTGAGGTTATGGACTTCAGTAAAACGTTTGATTTTATACTAATTGGTATCGTTCGTAGACTTTTTGACGCTCGACTCTAACATTCAAACCGGGAATTATGGTGACAATTGCCAATACTTTTCAGCGGATTTACTCCGGAATATCTGGTTTGACTTTCGGAAACATTGGATAGGTGAAGCTATTGCCATAGCCGTTCGATACCCAACGAAGGTGGTCAGGTTATCGATCCGTTGGCACTCATCATTCTAATTCGTACAGGAAATGAAGGTGACCGCCGCTAATACGGATACAACTTGGCTTTTCTGAACAAGTTGTACTCACTATACGGCGTGTTATCTTCTTGGTAGGTAATGTCTTCTGCAGAAAGATTGATTCTATACCAATTCGTATCATTCTACGACAGTGTAACTCGGGACATTAACATTTATACCGTTATATAGGGTCTATGATGCCAATACTGCACAGCTGATTGTCACCCGGCATACCTGATTTGACTTTCGGAGTCACAGGACAGGTGGTACAACTGGCTTAGCTGTTGCGACGCTCAAAGGGGGTGGTAACGTTCTCGATTGGTTACGCCCTCGATTTTGTAATTCATACGTGAAATGATGGCGCCCGTCACTATAATGTTAACTAATTTGCTTCTCTGGAAACAAAGATATACTCTCGATACAGCAGGTTAGTTTCTCCGAAGGTACGGCCGTCTGTAAAAAGTTTGACTCTATACCAATACGTAACGTTGTTCGACGGTTTGACTCCGTACATTTATATTCATACTAGCAATTACGGCGCCTATTGGCAATACTTTCAGCGGATATTCTCCCGGAACAGCTGGTTTGACTCTCGGTTTCATAGGATAGGTGACGCTATTGACTTTGTTGTGCGACTCTCAAGAAAGGTTGTAACGTTCGTCAACGGTTTGACACTCCATCATTTGGTAGACAGAAAAATTAGGTTGCCCATCACAAAATCTATACTATTTTGCTTCTGTAACATCGAAATGATACTTTCGATACAGCCGGTTAGCTTCTCGGAAGGTACGGCCGTCGGTGAAACGTTGGACACTATACTCATAAGTAACGATGTACAACTGTGTGACTCTCTACTTTAATATTTATAGAGGAAAGTTGTGTTTTTAATGCCGATACTCTACAGCGGATATAATTCCGGAATACATGGTTTGGCACTCGCAATCACACGATAGGTGAGACTACTGACATAGCCGTACGTATCTCAAATAAGATGGTACCGTATCAGAACGGTTTGACCAAAGATATTCCATTTCATTCATGAAATTAAAATGTACACTAATGGATTCCACTGAACACGATGATATATTCTCGGTACCGTGGGTTTCTTTCTTGGAATGTTAGGTTTTCGGTAAATGGTTTTACTGTTTACCCATTCGTAACTCTCTAAAGTGGATTGACGCCCTACATTAATATTGTAACCGTGAATTAAAGTGTCTAAAGCCTATACTATTAAGCGGTTTTATTTCCGGCATACCAGGTTGCGCTAATGGAATTACAGTATAGTATAAGCTATTGACATAGCCGCTCGTCTCTCAAGGAAGGCGGTAACTTTCCTGAACGCTCTGCCTCTCGATGTCGATATTTATACACAAACATGTAGTGTCTGTCCTCTAAAATGTATACTAATCTGTTTCCGTCAACATTAAGCTGGACACTCGCTACAGCGGGTTAAGTTCTCCGCAGGTAAAGTATTCTGTATGAGGAATGACTTTCTACCTATTGGTAATGTTCCCTGGCTGGTTGACCCCCTACATTAATATTCAATCCGTGAGTTACGGTTACTATTGCCAATACAGCTCAGCGGATTTACTCCCCGAATACCTGATGAAACTTTAGGAATCACAGGATAGCAGACGGCTATTTTCTAAGCCGTTTTACCCTCAGCGAACGTGGTAATGCTCTGAAACGGTCTGTCCATCAATCTCCATATTCATGTACAAAATTATGGTCCTCGTCTGTGAAATGAATATAATGTGTTTCTCTGGACACGAAGTCTTACTCTCGATGAAGCGGGTGAAGATTGCTGTAGGTAACGCCTGCCGTAAAAAGTTTGACCTTATACAAACTCGTAACGCTCTCACACGGTGAGACGCTCTATTTTAATATTCACTGCGCTAATTATGGTATCTATTGCCAATACTGCTCAGTGGATTTAATCCCGGAATACCTTGTTTGACTCTTGGAAAGGCAGGATGGGTGTAGCTTTTGACATCGCAGTTCATGTCTCACAGAAGGTGGAAACGTTCCTCAACGGTTTCACACTCGATTTTATAACTCATACAGGAAATTAAGGTGCACGTCACTAAAATGAATACTAATCCGTCCCTCTGAACAACATCACATACTCCCGATACAACGTGCTATATCCTCGGACGGTAAGATCTTCCGTAATCAGTTTGACATAATAGCAATTGGTAACGCTCGCAAAGACTTTGACGCTCTACTATATTATTTAATCTGTGCACTAAGGTACCAATTGCCAATGCTGTACAGCGGATTCACTCCCGGGATACCTGGTTTGACACTTTAAATCGCAGGATACGTGAAACGATTAAGATAGCCGTTCGCCACTCACAGAAGTTTGCAACGTTCTCGATCCGTATGAACCTCGATATACTAATTCATACATGATGGTAATGTTCACCGTCCACTTGACTGTCTACCTTAATATTCATACCGTTTGATTAAGCACGTTTACTGCTAACGTTGTACAGAGAATTTACCCCCGCAATTCCTGGATTGACGATCGGAATCACAGGATTTGTGAAGCCGTACGAATCTCAACGAAGGTGGTAACGGTCCCGAACGGTTTGAACCTCGATTTTCTAAATCATACACGAAGCTTAATTAATGCCCGTCACATTAATGATTGCTAATTCCGTTCTCTGAACACGAGCTTATACTACCGATGAAGCCGGTGAGGTTCACTCAAGGTAAGGACTTCGTTAAAACGTTTGACTATATACAAATTTGTATCACTCTCAAATGGTCTGACGCTATACTTTAATGTTCAAACCGTGAATTAAGATGTCTATTGCCAATACTGTTCAGCGGATTTACTCCCGGAGTACCAGGTATGACTCTCAGAATCACATGATAGCTAAAGGTATAGACTTAGCTGTTCGAATATGAAAGAGTGTTGTAATGTCCTCGAACTGATTGGCCCTCGAATTCCTAATTCATACACGAAATTAAAGTACCATCACAAAAATGTATAATAATTCGTCCCACTGAAGACCATGTTATACTAGCGATACAGCTGATTGTTTTTTCGCAGGGTTAGGTCTTCACTAAAACGTTTTACTTTAAACCAATTGGAAACGCTCTCAAACGGTTTAACGATCAACTTTAGTGTTCAAGTCGAGAATAAAGATGTCCAATGCCAGTACTGTTCAGCTGCTTAACTTCCGGAACGCCTGGTTAGACTGCTGGAATCGCAGGATAGGAGAAGCTATTGGCTTCGCTGTTCGACTCTCAAGAAAGTTGGTAACGTCCTTCAACGGTTCGTCTGTCGATGTCGCTACTCATAGGTTAAAGAAAGGTGTCCGTCAAAGTGACTACTGATTTGCTCTTGCGAGAACTGTGAGCAAGACTCTCCCTACAGCGGATTTGTTCCACGGTTGGCTAGGTTTTCGGTACATAGAATGACTTTATACCAATTGATAATATTTTCCGACAGTTTGAGCCTCTACCTTAAATTTCAGAACGTGAACTAATGGGACGGTTGCCTATACAGTTCAGCGGATTTACTCCTGGAATACCTGCTTCATTCTCGGCATCGCAGGGTACGCGAAACTATTGATTTAACGGTTGGTATTTACTCCAGGAGTACCTGGCTTGTCTCTTAGAATCACTGGCAAGGTGAGCCCATTGACTGATGCGTTCGAATCTCAAAGAGGGTGTTAACGTTATGAAACGGATTGACGCACTTTTTTAGTACTCAACCCGTGAATGCAGGTGTGAATTACCAATTCTATTCAGCCGATTTACCCCCGGTATACACGATTTGATTCTCTGTATCACAAGATACGTGATGCTATGGACTTGGCCATTCCACTCCCAAAGAAGGTGGTATCATTCTCTAAAATTTTGAGACTCGATCTTCTATTTCGTACATGAAATTAAGGCGCCCGACCCTAAAAAGTATATTAATTTGCTTCTCTGAATACCAGGAAGTACCCTCGATACAGCGCGTTAGCTTCTCGTAAGCTAAGGCCTTCTCTAAATGGTTCATACACGGCATGACTCTCAACATTGTTACTCACACTGCGAAATAGGTTATCAAGTGCTATACTGTGCAGCGGATTTACTCTCGGAATACCGTGTTTGACTCTCGGAATCGGAGCATTGGGGAAGCCATTGACTTAACCGTTCGTCTCCCACAGAAGGGGGCATCGTTGGCGAACGGTTTGACCCTCTATCTTCTAATATATACACGAAATTATGGCGCTCGTCACAGAAAGGATGAGTAATTTCTTTCCCTCAAAATAATTTATGCTCTCGATACGGCGGGTTAGCAACTCCGAATGTAAGGCCACCCGTAAACCGCTTGACTTTATAGCAACTTGTAACGTATTCTAACGGCGTGACGCTTCATATTAATATTCAATCCGTGATTTATGGTGTGTATTGCCAATTCTCTTCAGCGAATGTACTCCCGTAATATCTGGTTTGACTCTCCGAATCACTGGATAGGTGAAGCTTTGACATTCTCGTTCGAATCTGACAGAAGAGGGCAACGTTCTCGAACGGTTTGACACTCGATGTCCTAGCTTATACTTGAAATGAAGGTGCCCGCAACTAAAATGTATACTAACTTGACCTCTGAACACGAAGATATACTGTTGATACAACGGGTTCGCTTCTTAGAAGGAAAGACCATTCTATAATGTCTGTCACTGTATCAATACGTAACCTCGATCAAAGCTTTGACTCTGGGCATTGATATTTATACCATGAAATAGGGTGTACAATGCAAATACGGTATAGCGGATTTACCACCGAAATACTCCCTTTGACTTTCGGAATCACAGGATAGGAGAAGATATTGACTTAGGCGTTCGAGTCGCAAAGAGGGTGGTAAAGTGATCGAACGGATTGACAATCGGTCTTCTAATTCGTCCCCAAAGTCAAAGTGCCCGTCATGTGCAGTAATCGGATCATCTGTTCACGATGTTATACTCTCGATATAATGCGTTAGGCTTTCGGACGGTAAGGGATTCAGTAAAACGATTGACTTTACTCCAATTGGCAACGTACGCAAACGAGTTAATTGTCTACTTTAATATTCAAACCGTGAATTAAGGTCACCATTGCAAATACTGATCGGCGGTATTCCTCCTGGAATTCCAGGATTCACTATCGGAACCACGAATATAGGTGGAGCTATTGAAGCACTCGTTCGACTCTCGAAGAAGCTGTTAACGTTTTCGAACGGTTTAACACACGATTTTCTAACTCGTAGATTAAACTAACGAGCCCGCTACTAAAATGATTACTAATTGGATTTTACGACCACGAAGTTATACCGTCGATACTGAGGGTAATATTCTCGGACGGTAAGGCATCCATTGAAGAGTATTTCGTTATTCCATTTAGTAGTATTCTCAAACGGTTTGAAGGTCTTCTTTAATATTCATACCGAGAATTAACGTCTCCATTGCCAATAGTGTACAGCGAAGATATTGGTTAAGCGGTTCGTCCCCCGCAGAAGGCGGCAACATTCTCGAGCGGTTTGACACTCGATCTTCTAACTCATACTTGATATTAATGTGCTTGGAGCTAAAACCAATTCTAATTCGCCCGACTGAACAGGATGATACACTCTCAATACAGCGGGTTAGTTTATTTGGGGGCAAGGTCATCGGCAATAAGTTTGACTTTGAAGCGATTTGAAACGATCTCAAATGGTTTGTCGCTCTATTTTAATATTCAAATCGTGAATAAAGTGGCTATTACCAACATTCTTCAGCGGATTTAATCCCGGAATACCTGGTTCTTCTCTCAGAATCGCAGGGAAGGTGAACCTATTCACTTAGCCGGTCGTCTGTCACTGAAGGTGGTAACGCTCTCGAACGCTTTGACCTTCGGTGATGATAATTATTCACAAGCATGTGGTGTTCGTGCGCTAAAATGCCTTCTAATTTGTTTCCGGGAACATTAAGCAGGACACTTGCTACAGCGAGGTAGGCCCTCGGATGGTATGGTATTCGGTAAAAGGAATGACATTATGCCAATTGGTAATGTTCTCTGTCGGTTTGACTGTCCACATTAGTATTCATTCCGCGAATGAAGGTGTCAGTTGCCAATAAACTGCAGCGGACTTACTGACGGATTAGCTGATTTGACTCTCGGTATCGCTGGAAGGCTGAGGGTTTTTACGTAGCCGTTCGAACCACAAAGAGTGTGGAGTCGTTCTCGAACGGTTGGACACTCGATCTTCGACTTCATACAAGTAATTATGGTGACCGTCACTGAAATGTTTACCTATTTGTTTCTCTGATTGCGACGATACTGTCTAGATACTGCGTGATAGGTACTCGGAATGGTAAGGCCTTCGGTAAATAGTGTGACTCCGTGCCAATATGTAAGGGTCTACAGTGGTGTGAATCTGTACGTCATTTTTCATACCGTGAATTAAGGTGTTTATTGCCAATGCTATTCAGCGTGTTAACTCCCGGAATACATGGCATGACTCTCGAAATCACAGGATAGGTAAAGCTATTGACTCAGACGTACGACTCTCAAAGGAGGTGGTAACGTTCCTGAATGGTGTGACCCTCAACCTTGTAATTCATACATGACAATAAAACGCGTGTCTGCTAAAATGTCTACTAGCTTGTTTCCGTGAATAATAAGCATGGCACTCCCTACAGCGGGTTATGCTTCTCGGAATGTAAGGCCATCGGGATTATGTTTGACTGTATACGAATAGGTAACGTTCTACTACGGCTTTACGCTCTATATTGATATTCCAGCGGTGATCTAAGGTGTATTTGCCAACACGGTTGAGCGGATATACTCCCTGAATGGCTGGTATGACTCTCGGAATCGGAGGACAGGTGAAGCTGTTGGCTCAGCAGTTCGGCTCTCGAAGAAGGGGGTAACATCCCCGTCGGTTTGACACCCGATCTTCTAATTCATACATGAAGTTGAGGTGCCCGTCGTGAAATGGAGACTAACTTCTTTCTCTGGTTACGGAGATATGGTCCAGATAAAGTGAGTTAGTCTTCCCGGCTGGGGGGGGGGGTCCTCCGTTCGAAGTTAGACTTCATAATAATTGGCAACATTCTGCAACGGTTTGACCGACAGCGTTGATACTCAAACCGTGAAATTATATGCCTATTGCCAAAACCGTTCTCGGGATTTACTCCAGGAATTCCTGGTATGACTCTCGGAAACACAGGATTGGTGATACTATCTACTTAACAGTTCGACTCACATAGAAGGTGGTAACGATCTCGAACGGTTTGACCTTCGATATCCTAATGCATACATGAAATTATTGTGGCCAACACTGGAATGTATACTAATTCGTTTCTCGCAACACGAAGATATAATCTCGATACATCGGGTTTGCTTCTCGGAAGGTAAGGCATTCTGTACGAAGCATAACACTACACGGATGGGTAATGTTCTACGACGGCTTGACGGCCAGCTCTAATATTCAATCCGTGATTTGAGGTATTAATTGCAAATGCTGTATAGCGGACTGACTCCTGGAAAACCTGATTTGACTTTCGGAGTCACAGGATAGGTGCAGCTACAGACTTAGCCGTTCAACTTCCAATGAAGATGGGAACGTTCTGTGACGGCTTGACTCTCTATTGTTCAGTTCATACATGAACATAAGGTGTCCGTCTGCTAAAATGTCTACTAATTTATTTCCGTGGGCACGAAGCTTGACACACGCTACAGCGAGATATGTTCTATGATGGTAACGTATTCGGTAAAAAGAAGGACTCTATTTCAATAGGTAACGATCTCAAACGGTACGACGCAATATTTTAATAATGAAATCGTGATTTACGGCGTCTATTGCCAATACTGTTCAGATAATTTACTCCCGGAATACCAGTCTTGATTCGCGGAATCACACGATAGATGAAGCTACTGCCTTAGCTGTTCGTTTTTAAGGAATGTAGTATCGTTTTCGAAAGGTTTGACACTTGATCTTGTAATTCATACATGGAGGCATACCGCCGGTCATCATTATCAATCAAAATAAGGTAATTCTTTCCAAGCAATACATCACCTTCCGAGAACCTACCCCGCTGCAACGAGTGTCTATCATAGTTTTCACAGAAACAAATGAGTAGACAATTCAGCAGACAGACACCTCAGCTTCACGTACGAATAGAAAAATTGAGTATCAAGCTGTTCGAGATTGTTAGCACCAATTTTAGGTTCGTGCTGCTGAGTCAATAGCGTGACCGCCCGTATTATTCCGAGGGTCAGACCGGGAATTCCGAGAGTCTATCCGCTGTATAGTACAGGCAATAGACACCATAATTCACAGTGTAAACAGTACAGAACAGAATCATATCGTTGTAGAACAATACCTACTCGTATAGAGTCAAACTTTTTACAGAAGCCCTTAACGTCCGTGAAGCTAAACCACAGTATCGAGAGTATATGTTCGTGTTCTGAAGAGCAAGTTAGAATACGTTTTATGGCGAGAACCTAATTTTAATTTTTGAGTTATAGGACAGAAGGACAAACAGTTCGAAATCGTTACCACCTTCTTTGAGAGTCGAACGGCTAAGTCAATAGCTTCACCGACCCTGCTATTGCGAGAGTCAAACTAGGTATTCCGGGAATAAATCCGCTGAACTGTATGGGCAACAGACACCATAATTCGCGGTTTGAATATTAAAGCAGGCGTTCGAGTCATTGTAGAGCATTATCTGTAGGTATAGGGCCAAACCTGTTACAGAATGCCTTACCCTTCGAAAAATTATCTCGCTGAGTCTGAAGCATATCAAGGTGTGTAGAGGAACGATAATATATTATATTATATATTATATTATATTATATTATATTTCAAACCTGAATTAGAAGATCGAGTGTCAAACCCGTGGAGAATATCACCACGTTTTGTTCGAGACGAACGGCTAAATCAACAGCTTCACCTATCCTGTGCTTCGGAGAGTCAAACCGGGTATTCCAAGAGAAAGTCCGCAGAAAATTTTGGCAATGGACACTTTAATGGGCGGTTTGACTGTAACAGTAGAGCGTCAAACCGATTGAGAACGTTACTAATTGACATAGGGTCCATCGTTTTAGCGAATGCCTTACATCCGAGAAGCTAACCCGCTGTATCTAGAGTATACATTCGTGTTCCGAGAAGGAAATTGTTATACATTTGTGTGACGGTCACCTTAATTTCATGAATCTGTTAGAAGATTGAGCGTCAAACCTAGCGATATCGTTACATCCTTCATTGAGAATAGAATGGCTAAGTCAATACCTACACTTTTCCAGATATTCCGAAAGCCAAAGCATGTATTCCGGGAGTACATCAGGCGAACGGTTTTGCCAATAGTCGTCTTAATTCACGGTACAAATTTTAAGGTAGAACTTCAATCCGTTTGAGAATGCAACCAATTTGTATAAAGTTAAACGCTTTACTGTGTACCTTACCCTCTGACAGTCTACCGAACGAGCTGAACCGAGAGTATACCTTGGTGATCATAGAATCAAATTAGTATGTATTTTAACAGACGCGCACCTCAATTTCATGTATGAATAAGATGTCCGCGTGTCAAACCGTTCGACAACGTTTCTTCCTTCTTTGAGGATCGAATGATTACGTGAATAGCTTTATCTGCCTAAAGATTCCGAGAGTCAATCTAGGTATTCCGTGAGTAAATCGGCCGATCAGGATTGGGAATTGACACCTGAGATCACGGTTTGAATATTAAAATAGAGCGTCACACCGTTTGATAACGTTACCAATTGCCATGAAGTCAAACGTTTTAGCGAACGCGCTACCTTCTGCGAACATCAGCCGCGTCACCGAGAGTATAACTTGGTCTTCAGAGAAAGAAGTTAGTATTCATTTCAGTGACGGGCTCTTTATCTTCATGCATGAATTAGAAGGTCGAGCGTCAATCCACTCGAGGACGCAGCCACCTTCTGTGAGAGACGACCTGCTAAAGTGAATAGCTGCACCTAACCTGGGATACGGAGTGTCAGCTAGGTATTCCGGCAGAAAATTCGCGGAACGGTGTTGACAATATACACCTTAATTTACCGTACGATGGTTAATGTAGAGCGTCACGACATTTGAGAACATTACCAAATGGTATAAAGTCAAACTTATCACCGAATACGTTGCCTTCCAAGAATATAAAGCAGTTGTAGCGAGTACCATGGCTAGTGATCGCGGAAACAAATTAGTGGACAATTTGAAGAGAGTGGCACCCTATTTTTATGGACGAATAGAATAATCGAGAGTCAAACCGTAACAAGAGCGATCCCACATTTTCTGAGAGTCGAACGGCTACGTCAGTAGCTTCACGTATCCTGTTATTCCGATAGTCAAACCAGGTATGGCGGGAGTAATTCCGCTGTTAATTATTAGCAATGGAAAGCTTAATTCACGGTCTGAATATTAAAGTAGAGTTTGAAACTGTTTGATAGCGTTACCTATTGATTTAAAGTCAATCGTTACACTGAAGACCCTACACTCCGAAAGCCTAACACACTGTACCGAGAGTATAACATCGTGTTCAAAGGGACAAATATGTAAACGTTTTACTGGCTCGTAGCTTAATATCATGCTAGTATAGGAAGATTAAAGGACATACCGTCTGAGAACGTTACCACCTTTTCTGCGAGTCTCGCACCTATGTCAATAGCTTCATATATCCTGTGATTCCGAGAGCCCTACCAGATCTTCCGAAAGTAAATGCGCAGGACAGTATTGGCAGCAGGCACCCCAATTCGCGGTTTGAATATTTAAGCAGGCCGATAAGCTGTTGTTGAACATTTCCTTTACGTGTGGGCTTAAACTTCTTGCAGAATGCCGTACCCACCGAAAAACTAACCAGCTATATCGAGAGTATAACTCCGTGTTCATAGGTACGAACTAGTATTCATTTTAGTGCCGAGCTCCATGATATCATGCATGAATTAGACGGTCGAGTGTCAAACATATCGGGAACCTGACCAACTTCGTTGAGAGCCGAACGGCTATATCAATATCTTCACACGTCCTGCGATTCAGAGCGTCGAACTAGGTATTCCGGGAGTAAATTCGCTGAAGAGTAATGGCAATATACACCTTAAAGCCCGGTATGAATATTAAAGCAGACCGTCAACCCGGTGTAGAACGTTACCTATTGGTATAGAGTCAAACACTTTACCGATAGACACCTTCGGAGGAGCTAACCTGCCGCTTCGAGAATATAAAGAACGAAATTAGTATTAATTTCAGTGAACGGGACCATAACTTCGTGTATCAATTAGAAGATTGAGCGCTAAAACGGTCGAGAATGTTACCACCCACTTTGAGAATCGAACGGATAATTCAAAAGCTCCACCTATCCTCTGATTCCGAAAGTAACACCATGTAATCCGAGAGTAAATCAGCAGAGCAGTATTTGCAATAGAAACGATAATTCACCACTCGAATATTATAGTAGAGACTCAAATCGTTTGGGAACGGTGGGTGGGAGAACAATTGGTACAAAGTCTTACTCCTTATCGCAAACCTTACCATCCGAGATCATCAGTCGTAGTATCGTGGGTATAACTTCGTGCTCAGAGCATCAAATTATTGAATATTTTAGTGACGGGACAGGTAAGTCCATAGCTTCATACATTCGGTGATTCCGAAAGTCAAACGAGATATTTCGGATGTAAATGCGCTGTACAATATTGGCAATGGAAACCTTAATGCGCGGATTAAACTATTTAAATAGAGCGTCACACCGTTTGAGAACATTACCAATTCCTGCAAAGTCAAACATTCTACCGAAAGCATTACCGCCCGAGAAGCTAACCCCCTCTACCGAAAGTATAACTTCGTGTTCAGAGAAACACAATAGTATATATTTTAGTGCCCGCATCTTAAATTCATATATGAATTAGAATATCGATGGTCAACGTTACCGTCCACTATGAGTGTCGATCGGCTATGCCAATAGCTTCACCTATCCTGTGATTCCCGGAGTAAAACTAGGTATTCCGAAGTATAAATCCGCTGATCAGTATTGCCAATAGACACCTTAATTCAGACTTTGAATAGTAAAGTCCAGCGTCAAACCAGTTGACAGCATTGCCAATTGGTATAAAGTCAAACGTTTTACCGAAGACCTTACACCCCGAAAATGTAACACGCTGTATCGAGAGTATAACATCGTGTGCAGAGAAAGAAATTATAACTCATTTCTGTGACTGGAGCACTAATTTCAAGTATGAATTAAAAGATCGAGGTTCAAACCGTTCGATGACGTTACCACCTACTGTGACAGTCGAACGGCAAAGTCAATAGCTTCACGTTTCCTGTCATTCGGAGAGCCAATCCAGGTATTACCAGAGTAAATCCCCTGATCAGTATTAAAAATAGACATTTCAATTCACGGTTAGAATATTAATGCAGACCGTCTAACGATTGTAGAACGTTACCAATTTCTATACAGTCAAACGTTTTACCGAGGGTATTAGACCCCGAAAATGTAACCCGCCCTATCGAAAGTATAACATCGTGTCCAGAGGAAAAAATTAGTCTCCATTTCAGTGACGGACACCTGTGAATCATTTACGAATTACAAGATAGAGTGTTGAACGGTTCGAGAACGATAACACCTCCTGTGAGAGACGAACGGCTAAGTCAATAGCTTCACCTTTCCTATGATTCCGAGAGTCAAATCTGGTAATCAGACTGTAAGCCCGATGTAGTTTATTTCCAACTGACACCTTAATTCGCGGTTTGAATACTAATGTAGAGTGCCAAGCCGAGAGAGAACATTACCATTCAGCATAATGTCATTCCGTTAACCGGATGCCATACCATCCGAGAACCTACATCGCTGTTGCCAATGTCCTGCTGAATGTTCTGGGAAACAAATTGGAAGACATTTTAGCGAACGAACACTACATGTTTGTGAATAATTATCATCACCGAGTGTCAATGCGTTCAGGAGCGTTACCACATTCAGTGAGAACGACCGTCTAAGTCAATAGCTTCACCTATCCTGTGATTCCGAGAGTCAATCCTGGTATTTCATGAATAAGTCCGCTGCCGAGGAGTGCCAATGGACACTTTAATTCACTGTATGGATACTAAAGTAGAGAGTCAAACCGTTTGAGAACGTTAAAAATTGGTATAACGTCATACTCGTCTTCGCCTACCTTACCTTCCGAGTACAAAACGCGCAGTATCGTGGGTGTAATATCTTGTTCAGGGAAACAAATGGGTATACATTTTCGTGACGGGCACCTTAAATATGTGTATGAATTAGAAGATCGAATGTCAAACGGTTCGAGAACGTTACCAACTTCCTAGAATGTCACACTTCTGAGTCAATAGCTGCAGCTACCCTTTGATACCGAGAGGCAGATCAGGTGTGCCGGTAGTCAATCCGCTGAACACTATTCGTAGTGAACACCTCAACCCGCGGTTTAAATATTAAGGTAGAGCGTCAAACCGTTCGAGAACGTTACAACCTTCTTACAATGTCGAACGCATAAGACAATACCTAAACTAACCTTGTGATTCCAAAAGCCAAAACAGCTATTACGGGAGTAAATCCGCTGAAATGTAATGGCAATAGACACCTTAATTCACTATTTGAATATTAAAATCTACCGCCACACCGTTAGAGAACGATACAATAGAAATAATGTCAAACGTTTTACCGACGACATTACCTTCCGCGAACCTCAACCCCTTCATCGAGTGTATAACTTCGTGCTCAGAGAAACAAATTAGATTTCATTTTAGTGACACCTACCGCAAGTTTATGTGTGAATTAGAAGATCGAGTGTCAAACCGCTCGAGAAGGCTGCCACCTTCTGCGGGAGACGAACAGATTAACCAAAATCTTGAACAATCCTGCCATTCCGGGTGTCATGCCAGTTATTCCTTGCGTAAATTCGCTGTGCACTATTGGCAATAAACACACTAATTCTCGGTATGAGTATTAGAATTGAGCCTTAAACCGTTTGCGAACGTTATCAATTGTATCAAAGTCAAAAGTTTCATAGAAGGCCGTACGATCCACGAAATTCACACGCGTCTTCGAGGTTACAACTTCGTGTTCAGACCATCATACTCGTGCACAATTTAGTGTCGGCACCACATATTTATGAATGAATTAGAAGGCCGAGGGTCAAAGCGTTCGAGAACGTATCCACCCACTGCGAGAGGCGAATGTCTAAGTCAATAGTTTAACCTATTCCGTGATTCCGAGGGGCAACACGGGAAAACCGGGACTAAGACCGCGGAAGGGTATTGGCAATTGACACATTAATTCACGCTTTGAATATTAAAGAAGAGCCTGAAAGCGTTTTAGAGCGATGCCAATTGTTATACGGTAGAATACTTTGCCGACAGCCTTACTTTCGTAGAAGCTATCCTGCCGTTTCGGGAGTATAAATTCGTGTTCACAGAAAAAAATTAGTCCTCATGTCTCTGACGGCCGCCTTAATTTCATGTATGAATTCGATGATCGAGTGTTTAACCGTTCGAGAACGTTACCTTCCTCTATGGGAATCGAGCGGCTATGACCATTGCTTCAACTATCCTATGATTGCGAGAGTCAAATCAGGTATTCCGCGAGAAAATCTGCTGCTCAGTAAGTGCACTAGGCATCCCATTGCACGATATAAATATTAAAGTACACAGTCAAACCGACGTAACAGGTTACATATTGGTGTGGAATCAAACTTTTAACCGAAGGCCTTACCTACGGAGAAGCTAACCTGCAGTATCGGGAGTGTAATTCCTGTTCAGAGGAAGAAATTAGTCTTCATTTTTGTGACGGGAACTTTAACATCATGTATGAATTAGAAGATTGAGGGCCATGTCTTTGGAGAACGTTATCACGTTCTTTGAGTGTCGAACGGCTGAGTCAATAGCTTCACCTATCCTGTGATCCAGAGAGTCAAGACTGGTATTCCAGAAGTAAATCCGCTGAACAGAATTGACAATAGGCAACTTATTTCACGGTTTGAATATTACAGTAGAGAATGAATCCGTTGAAGATCATAACCAATTGGTATAATGTCATACCCTTTATCGCATACCTTGCCTTCCAGGAACATAATCCGCCGTAGCTATGGTACAACATCGTGTTCAGCAATACAAATTAGTAGATATTATAGTGACCGGCTCCATAACACTTCGGGATAGAGTTTGACTCTATAGCATTAGGTTCTAGAACGGTATGACGGTCTGCATCATTATTTATCATTTACTGGCCGGAACCACAGGATGCGTGAAGCTACTGACTTAGCCGTTGGTCACTCAAAGTGGGTGGTACAGTACTCGAACGGTTTCACCATCGATCTTCTTATTACTACATGAAGATAAGGTACCCGTTACTGAAATGAATACAAATTTCTATCTCTGATCACTCTTGATAAGCGGGATAGATTTCGCGAGAGTACGGATTTCGATAAAACGTTTGACATTATACCAATTGGTAACGCACTCAAACAGTTTGACACTCTACCTTAATATTCATTCCGCGAATTAAGGTGTCTATTACGAATGCTGTTCAGCGGGTTTACTCCCGGAATACCTGGTTTGACTCTCAGAATCGCAGGATGGGTGATGCTATGGACTTAGCCGTTCATCTCTCACGGAAGGTGGTAACTTTCTCGAACGGATTGTATTTAGATTTAGTAATTCATACATGGAACTGTCGTGTCCATCACTAATATGTATACATATGTGTTTCTCGCGACACAAAGTATTACCCTCGATACGGAGGGATAGCTTCTCGGAAGGGAAAGCATTCGGTAACAGGTTTGACGCTATGCGAGTATGCAACGATCTTCAAGGGTTTGACTGAAAAATACAAATACAAAATACTTTCAGCGAATTTACTGCCGGAATACGTGGTTTAACCATCGGAATCACAGGTTGGGTGTAGCTATTGACTTAGCCGACAGACTCACACAGAAGGTGGTGACGTTCTCGAACGGTTGGTCCCTCGTTCTTCTGACCCATACATGACGTTCAGGTGCCCGATACTGAAATGAATGCTAATTTAGTTTCCTAACACGAACTTATACACTCGCCTAAGCCCATGGGGATCGAGGAAGGTTAGTTCTCCTGTAAAATGATTGAAATCATGGCAACTGGTAATCGTTTCAAACGGCGTGACGCTCTATTTTAATATTGAAACCGTGGATTAAGGTGTCTGTTGTCAATACTGTTCAGCGGATTTACACCGGAAATACCTGGTTTAACTCTCCGAATCAGAGGACAGGCGAAGCGATTGGCTCAGCCGTTCAACTCTCATTGAAGGCGGTCACATTTTTTACCGGTTTGACCCTCGATCTTCTAATTCGTGTATGAAATTAAGGTACTCGTAACCAAACCGTGCACTAATTTGCTGCTCTGAACACGAAGTAATACCTCGGATATACCGGGTTCGCGCCTCGGAAGGTAGGATGGTCTGTAAAATGTATAACTTTATACAATTTTGTAATGCTCTACAACGATATGACGGTCTGCTTTAATATTCGTTCCGAGAATTAAGGTGTTTATTGCCAAAACTATTCGGGGCATTTCCTCCTGGAATATCTGGTTTAACTTTCGGAATCACAGGATAGTTGGAGCTATTGACTTATCTATTGGACTCGCAAAGAGGGTGGCAACGTTGTCGAACAGATTGACAATCGATCTTCTAATTCACACGCAAAGGTATGATGCCCGTCACTAAAATGTATTGTAATCTGTTCCTCTGAACACGATGTTATACTCTCGATGTAATGCGTTAGGCTTTCGGACGGTTAGGGATTCAGTAAATCGTTTCACTTTCTTCCAATTGGCAACGTTCGCAAGCGGACTGAATTTGTACCATAATAATACACCTTGAAATAGGGTGTCTGATGCCAATTCTGTTCAGCGTATTTACTCCAGGAATACATTGCTTGACTCTTTGAATTTTGGAATAGGTGAATCTGTCGACTTAGCTGGTCGTCTCTCATTGAAGGTGGTTACGCTCTCCATCGATTTGACACCATATTCAAATTCATATATGAAATTATGGAGTACGTCACTAAAATGTATACCAGTTCGTACCTCTGAACACGGCGTTATACTCTAGGTACACGGGATCAGTTTTTCGGAGGGTAAGACGTTCTGTAGGAAATTTAATCATACACGAATGTGGAATGTTATACAATGTCTCCACGACCTTCCTTAATATTCATGCCGAGAATGAAGGTACCTATTGCCAATACTCTTCAGCGGATTTATTCTCGGATTATCTGGTCTTACTCTCGGAATCACAGGATATGTGAAGCTACTTACTTAGCCGTTCGTCTCACACAGAAGGTAGTAACGTTCTCGAACGGTTTGACACTCAACTTTCTCAGTCATGCATGAAATTAAGGTGCTCGTTTGTAAACGTACACATGTTCGTACCTCTACACACGGTGTTATACTCTTGAAACGGAGAATTTGATTCTCCGAAGGAAAGCCCATAGGTAAAGAATATGACTTTCTACCAATTGGCAAAGCTCTCAAACGGTTTGACACTCTACCTTAATATTCATTCCGCGAATTAAGGTGTCTATTGCCAAGACTGTTTAGCGTATTTATACCCGGAATACATGGTTTGATTCATTGTATCACAGGAGTGGTGACGCTATTGACTTAGCCGTTCGTATCACAGAGATGGTGACATCGTTCTCGAACGGCTTGACACTCGATCTTCTAGTTCATAATGAAATTAATGTGGCCGTCACTAAAATGAATACCAATTTCTCTCCGTAATCATGAAGTTTTACTCCCGATACAGCGGATTAGTTTTTCGGAGGGATAAGGTCATCGGTGGAACGTTTGACTTCATAGCAATTGGTAACGTCATACATCGGTTTGGCGGTCTGCATTAATATTCAAACCGTGAACTAAGGAGTATATTGCAAATACTGTTCAGGGGATTTACTCGAGTAATACCTGGTTTAACTCACGGAATCACAGGATAGGTGAAGCTATTGACTTAGCCGTTCGAATCTAAAAGAAGGTGGGATCGTTCTCGAACGATTTGATTCTCACTTATTCTATTCACAAATGAGAATAATTTGTCCGCCTCCTATAATGTCTACTAATTTCTTTCCGCGAACACTCAGCTAGGCGCTCGCTATAGCGGTACAGGTTCTCGGATGGTATAGTATTACGTGAAAAGTATTACTTTATTATAATTAATACTGTTCTCCGGCTATTTGACTCAGCGCCAAATATTTATAACTCGAATTAATTAGTCTATTGCCAATACACTTCAGCGGATGTACTCTCGGATTACCTGGTTTGACTCCCGCAAGCACAGGATAGCTGAAGCTACTGATTTAGCCTTTAGACTCTCACAGAACGAGGTACCGTTCTCGAACGGTTTGACCGGCGATCTTCTAATTCATATACGAGGATAAGGTGCGCCCCACTGACTTGTATACCAATTTCCGTTCCTGAACACGAAGTTACACTCTCGCTGCCCGGGTCAGGTCCTCTGAAGGTAAGGCCTTCGGTAATATGTCTGTGTTTGTAGCAACTGTTAACGGACTCAAACAGACAGACAAACTACTTAAACATAAAGCCGTGATTTAAATTGTCCATACCCAATACTGTTCAGCGGATTTAATCCTCTACAACCTGGATTAACATTCGGAATCACAGGATAGCAGAAACAACTGTCTATGTTGTTCGACCCTCAGAGAAAGTGGTAATGCTCTGGAACGGTATGTCCCGCTATCTTATTATTCGTCCATGAAGATAAGGTGCTGGCCACCAATCTGAATACGAATTTATTAATCTCAACACAAAGCAAGGCACTCCATGCAGCAGGTTTTGTTCTCGGAAGGAAACGTAGTCTGAAAAAAGGATGACTCCAACAATTTCTAATGTTCCCCGACGATTTGACTTCCAACTTTAATGTTCATGCCACAAATTTAGGAGTCCATTGCCAATGCTGTACAGCGGATGTAATCCTATAATGCCTGGTTTGACACTCGGTATCACCGTATAATTTAAGTTACTGACGTAGCTGTGCCACTCTCAAAAAAGGTTGCTACCCTCTAGAGCCGTTTGCCCTCGATATTCCTAAATATGCATGATAATAATTTGTCCGTCTGCTAAAATATCTATCAATTTTGTTTCGTGAAAACTAAGAAACACAATCGCTGCATCGGTTTGATTTCTCGGAAGGTAAGGAATTGGGTAAAGAGAATGACTTTATTCCAATTGGTAACATTCTCCGACAGTTGGACTTCCTTCATTAATATTCATACCGTGATGGATGGTTTCAATTTCTAATACGGTTCAGTGGATTTAATCCCGGGATGCCTTGTTTGACTCTCGCAATCGCAGGATAGATGAAGCTCTTGACTTATCCGTTCGAGTCTCAAAGAGTTTGGCAACGTTCTCAAACGGTTTAACGCACTATTCTAATATTCAAACTGTTACTGAAGTTGTTTGTTTCCAATACTTTTCAGCGAATTTGCTTCAGGATTACCCGGTTTGACTCTCCCAATCACATGATAGGTGGTGCTATTGACATATCCGTACGACTTTCATAGAAGGTGGTAGCGTTCTCGAACGGATTGACGCAAAATTTTAATATTCAAACCGTGAATGAAGGTGTATATTATGAATACTGTTCTGCGGATTTGCTCCCGGAATATCTGGTTTGCCTGTCGGAATCGCAGGAACTATGAAGATATCGACTCATATATTCGTCTCTCACAGAAGTTGGCAACGATTTCGACTGGTTTGACCCTCGACCTTCTAATCCATGCATGAAGTTTATGTTTGAATAAGACACCTGCTGCAGCGGTTTGGGCTTCTCGGAAGGTATGGCCATCGGTAAAAAGTTTGACGCTATACGAATAAATAACGTTCTATAAATATTTGACGTGCGACTTTAATATTCGAACCGTGAATTAATATGTCTACTGCCAATACTATTCAGCAGATTTATTCCTGGAGTGCCTGGCTTTAATCTCGGAATCCCAGGATAGGTGAAGCACTTGACATAGCCGAACGACTCTCAACGAAAAGACACGTTCCCGATGCATTTGACAATAAACCTTCTAACTCATAGAAGAAATTTAGTGGCCAGACACTGAAATGGATACTAATTTCTTTCCCTGAGCACGAAGTTATACTCTCTCTGCAGCGGGTTATGTTCTTGGAAGGTAAGGACTTCGGTAAGAAGAGGGACACTATACCATTTGATAATGATCTCCGACAGTTTGTCTCATTACTTTAATGTCCATACCGTGAATTATATTGTCAATTGCCTATTTAGTTGTGCGGATTTACTCTGAAGCGACTTGTGTCACTCTCGGAATCAGTGGATGTTTGATGCCACTGAATTGACCGGTTTTGTTCTCAAAGATGGTGGTAACGCACCCGAACGGTTTTACTGACGTGTTTTCATTTCATGGACGAGAATAAAGCTCCCGTCTGCTAAAATTTCTGCTAATTTGTTTCCGCCAACTCCAAGTAAGAAACTCTGTATGGCGTGGTAGGCTTCTCGGACGGTTAAGCCTTCGGTAAAAATTTTGACTCTAAATTAAAAGATATGGCTCTATAACCGTTTGACGCTCTACCTTAATATTCATACCGTGAAATTAGCTGTCAGTTGCCAATATTGTCCAGCGGATGTGCTCCCGGAATACCTGGTTTGACTTCCGGAATCACAGGATAGCCTAAGCTATTACCTTAGCCGTTCGACTCCCATCGAACGTTGTAATGCTCTGCAACGGTATGACCCGAGATCATCTAACTCATGCACGGAATAATGGTGCACGTCTATGTTATCTAAACTAATGTGCTACCCTGAACATGATACAGGACACACCCAGCAGCCTGTTACGTACTTTGTAAAAAGAATGACTTTGTGCCAACCTGTCATTTCCATTGTCGGTTTGACTCATTACCTTAACGTTCACATTTGCTCTACTGAAATTTTCGACTAGTATTGTGGTGAGCTAATTTTATTGCATATATAATATGAAAATTTGTTCTACTGAAATTTTCGACTAGTATTACGGTGAGCTAATTTTATTGCATATATAATATGAAAATATAAATAAGCTAAATTAAAGCTTATAGATTCATAATCTATCGATATATTAAAAATTAATATTTTATGTAATATATGTATATATGTATATATTATGTAAAAATATAAATTTCTATTGGGATTGGTTCTATTTGTATTGTGGTAGTAGTCGAATTACAGTTTGATTGCAATTGATTCTATTAGAATTTTAGCTATAATCGACCTTTTTATTAGGATTGATTCTATTTGAATTGTAGTAGTAGTCGAATTACAGTTTGATTGGAATTGGTTCTATTAGACTGTTAGCTATAATCGATCTTTCTATTAGGATTGATTCTATTTGAATTGTAGTAGTAGTCGAATTACAGTTTGATTAGGATTGATTCTATTAGAATTTTAGCTATAATCGATCTTTCTATTAGGATTAATTCTATTTGAATTGTAATAGTAGTCGAATTACAGTTTGATTAGGATTGATTCTATTAGAATTTCAGCTATAATCGATCTTTCTATTAGGATTGATTCTATTTGAATTGTAGTAGTAGTCGAATTACAGTTTGATTAGGATTGATTCTATTAGAATTTTAGCTATAATCGATCTTTCTATTAGGATTGATTGTATTTGAATTGTAGTAGCAGTCGAATTACAGTTTGATTAGGATTGATTCCATTAGAATTTTAGCTATACTCGATCTTTCTATTAGGATTGATTCTATTTGAATTGTAGTAGTAGTCGAATTACAGTTTGATTAGGATTGATTCTATTAGAATTTTAGCTATAATCGATCTTTCTATTAGGATTGATTCTATATGAATTGTAGTAGTAGTCGAATTACAGTTTGATTAGGATTGATTCTGTTAGAATTGTATTTTATTAATTTAAAGAATAATAATATAATATATATATATATATATATATATATATATATATATATATATTTAAAAGGATACGAAACCTATAGTATACTATTTATATACTATAGGCTATGTATTAAATTATAAGGATATAAAACCTATAGTATACTATTTATATACTATAGGTTATGTATTAAATTATAAGGATACAAAACCTATAGTATACTATTTATATACTATAGGTATAATAAATTAAATTATTTATAAATTATTAATTTTAATAAATTAAAATTTAATTATGAGGATATAAATAAAATTTTAGTTTATATATTAAAATTTTTTTTTACATAAAAAAGAATAAAATTAAAATTTATAATTTTATATAGGATTTTAGTTGAATTTTTATAATATAAAATTTGCAATTTTAAGTTAAAAATTTTGTTTTTTAAATCTAAAAATTTTAAAAATTTTGTTATAGTTTAAATAATTAATTAAATTAATAAATTATATATTTAATGTATATTAAATATTAATATAATATATGAAAATTTAATATTAAAAATTTAGATTTATTTTAGTATTTAATTTCTACAACAATTAATGAAAATTAAATTTGGGAATTAATTTTAATAAAGATAAATTTAGTGCCAGCAATAGCGGTTAAACTATTTTTATAAGTTAATTATAATAATTAAAATTATTTATTTTAAATTTTAATTAATATAATAAATTAATATAATAAATAATTTTTAGGTGAAATTTTTAAATTATATTTAAAATTAATTTTTATTTAAATAGATTTTAAAAATTTTATTAAAAAACCAGGATTAGATACCCTGTTACAAAAAATAATTTAATTAATTAATAATTAAATGTAAATCATTCAAATTAAATAATGTGGCGGTCATTTTATTTATTTAGGGAAACTTGTTTATTAATTTGATAGTCCACGATAAGATGTACTTAAATTTTTTCTTTATGTATTGTTGTTTTTAGATTTATTATTAATAAGAAATTATGAATTATTAAAATTTAATATAATATAAATTCAAATCAAAATATAGGAAATTTAAGATAAAATGAGTTATAATAATATTTAATTTTGAATAAATAATTTTAATATTAATTTGAAAGAGGATTTAATATTAAATATAAATAATTATTTATATTGAATATAATAAAAAAGATGTACAAATTGCCCGTCAATTTCACTATAATGGAATATGTCGTAGCATAGTAAAAGTACTGGAAAGTGTTTTTAGTTTTTATAATTTAAAATATTTATTAGTTATTAAAATTAATATTGATTTATTTTAATTAAATTTTTATAAAATAAATATTTTATTTTTAAAATTGTTAATTTATAAATTAATTTAAATAATTTATTTATAAATAAATTTATAATAATTAAAATTATAATATAATATAATTTTGTTTAAGTATTTATTTAGAATTAATTAAATTTAAATATAATAATAAGTAAAGAAATTGAAATTTAATTTATATAAAATAAAATAAAATTTATTTTGTACCTTTTGTATCAGGGTTAATTAATTTAATTTAAATATATTAATTACCTCGAAAATAAATGAGCTAAATATAAATAATTTTTTTTGTAGAATAAAAATTATGAATTTATATTTAGAAATTAAATGTTATCCGAATTTATTGATATCTAGTTTTTAATTAATTAAATTTAATTTAGATATATAATATTTTTAATTATATAATTATTAAATATAATTAAAAATTATATATTAAATATTTATGGGATAAACTATAAATTTATAATTATAATTAAATTTATTTATTTTTATTTTTATTAATTTAAAAATAATTATTAATAGAAAATATATAATAATTTAAAATTAAAATTATAAAAATTTAATATTTAGTATATAATAATTTTTTTTTTAAATTTTTAATTAATAAAAATTTAATATAATTATTAAATTAGTAATTATTTTATTTATAAATTTAATAAATTAATATTTATTTATAATTAAGGAATTAGGCAAATTTTTTAAATAATATATTCACCTGTTTATCAAAAACATGTCTTTTAGAATTTAATTTGAAGTCAAATCTGCTCAATGAATTTTTAAATAGCTGCAGTATATTGACTGTACAAAGGTGGCATAATCAATTGTCTTTCAATTAAGGAATGGAATGAAAGAATTAATGAAATATATACTGTCTCAATTATAATTAATTAATTTAAATTTTTAGTTAAAATGATAAAATTAAATTATGGGACTATAAGACCCTATAGAATTTTATATTAATTTAATAATAATTAATATATTATATTTAATTAATATTATTTAATTAATGTTTAATTGGGATGATTTATAAATTTAATAAACTTTATAATTATTATTAACTTTGATTTAAGAAAATATTTAATGATATAGTAATATTAATTTATAAAATAAATTACCTTAGGGATAACAGCGTAATATCTTTTTAAAGAACAAATTAATAAAGATGATTGCGACCTCGATGTTGAATTAAGATAAATTTTAAATGTAGAAATTTAAAAATTAAGTCTGTTCGACTTATAAAATCTTACATGATTTGAGTTCAGATCGACGTAAGTCAGATTGGTTTCTATCTATAATGATTATATTAATTAATTGTACGAAAGGACTTTAATTAAAAAATAATTTTATAAATATTTTATGAATAAATATTAATAATTAAAAATAAATTATTTTAACAAATTAAAGTGTGTTAAATTTAGAATTTAAATAAATTATGTTAAAATATATAATAAATAATTATTTTATTTTATAAAAATTATTATTTATTTTGAATTTTAAATTTTTTAATTATAATAATTTTTTTATTAATTAGAGTTGCTTTTTTAACTTTATTTGAACGTAAATTATTATCTTATATTCAATGTCGTAAAGGACCAAATAAAATTGGATTTTTAGGTTTATTACAACCTTTTAGAGATGCTTTAAAATTATTAACTAAAGAATGGTTTATTTTTAATTATAATTTAATATTTATTATTAGTCCAATAATTATATTTATTTTATCCTTTATTTTATGATTAATTTATCCTTGGATTAATTTGAATATATTTATTGAATTTAAATATTCAATAATTTATGTTTTTTTTATTATAAGATTAATAATTTTTCCAGTTTTTTAAATTGGTTGATTTTCTAATAATAATTATGCAATATTAGGTTCTATTCGATCAATTGCACAAATAATTTCATTTGAAATTAGGATATTTTTTATAATTTTAATTTTTTTTATTTCAATAGAAAGATTTTCTTTAATAAATTTAAAATTAAATCAGTTAAATATTATATTTTTTATTTTATTAAATCATTTATATTATATATTTTTTATTAGTTTATTAGTTGATTTAAATCGAACTCCTTTTGATTTAATTGAAGGAGAATCAGAATTAGTTTCAGGTTTTAATATTGAATATCATAGAAGAATATTTACAATAATTTTTTTATCAGAATATATAAATATTATATTTATAAAGTTATTATTAGTAATTATACTTTTTAATTATGATTATTGATCATTAATATTTTTTATTATTTATATAATAAATTTCATTTTATTAATTTGAATTCGAGCATTATTATCACGTATTCGATTTGATCAATCAATAAATTTTTGTTGAACTGATATATTAATTATTATTTTAAATTATTTAATATTAATATATTTAATAAAAAAAATTATATATTTTTTTTTAAGTTAATAAAAAATTTAATTTTTATAATATATTTTCAAAATATATACTTATTCAAGTTCATTAACTTTAATAAATTAAATAATCTCAAAATTTATTTAATTTGAATGAATTAATATAATATAAAAAATATGATAATGTAAAAAAAATATTTAATTGAATATAAGGATATTCAATTATTTGTCCTCCTAATCATGTTAATATTAAAAAGTTATTAATGAAATATCAATAATAAAATTGTCTAATTGGGTAATTTTTTAAATTTTTAAAATAATTATTATTTATTAAAGGTAAAGTAAATAAAATTAAAATTGAAAATATTAATCTAATTACTCCTCCTAATTTATTAGGAATTGAGCGTAGAATTGAATAAGCAAATAAAAAATATCATTCTGGATTAATATGAATAGGTGTAATTACTGAATTAGCTATTTTAAAATTATCAGAATCTCCAAAATAATAAGGATATTGAAAATTAATAAATATAAATAAAGTTAAAATATTAATGAATCCTAATAAATCTTTAATTATAAAATAAGGATAAAAAGGAATTTTATAAATATTACTATTTGTTCCTATAGGATTTGTTGATCCTGTAATATGTAAAATAATTAAATGTAATATTACTATTATTATAATAATTAATGGTAAAATAAAATGTAATGAAAAAAATCGATTTAATGTTGAATTATTAATTGAGAATCCTCCTCAAATTCATTCTACTAATAATTGACCAATATAAGGAATTGCTGATATTAAATTTGTAATTACTATAGCTCCTCAAAAAGATATTTGTCCTCATGGTAAAACATAACCTATAAATGCTGTTATTATTGATAATAAAAAAATTATAATTCCAATATTTCAAACTATATTTAATTTGAATGAATAATAAAATAAATTTCGTGCAATATGTAAATATATTATTATAAAATAAGAAGATGCTCCATTTATATGAATTAATCGAATTAATCACCCAGAATTAACATCTTTTATAATATGAGAAATTCTTGTAAATGCTAAATTAATATTTGGACAATAATTTATTGATAAAATAAAACCTGAAATAATTTGAATTAATAAAAATAAACCAAGAATTGATCCAAAATTTCATATAATATTAATATTTATAAGTGTTGGTAAATAAATAAATCTGAAAATAAATTTTAATGTTTTATTATTTTTTAATTTTTTATATTTATTCATATTATTTTTTTTTCGTAAACATTTTTTTATTATAGATGTTATTTTAACTGAAAAATATAAAATAATAAATAATATTAAAATTATAAAAAATAATATATTAATATTTAAATAAATTTTTTTTATTTCAATAATTATTAATAAATTATTATTTAAATTTAAATTTAAATTATTAAACAAGTAATTTTTAAATAAAAAATAATTTAAATATATATATATAAATTATTAATCAATTAATAAATAATCATAAAATATTAATTTTATTAAATTTAAATTTTGGTAAATTTAATAAAGTAATAAAATAAGAAAAAATAATTATAATACCTGAAATATAAATAATTATGGATGTAATTAATTTATAAATATAAAATATATTATTATTAAAACAATAATTAGATAAAAATACTATTATTGTATAAATTAAGAAAAATAGTAAATATTTTAATGGAGAATAAAAATTATTAATTTCTAATATTAAATTTATAATTAAAAATGATATAATTATTGATGATAAATTTATTATAATTATTATTATTATTATTATAAATTATATTATTTATTATATAATTTTCAAAAAATAGTTTATTAAAACAATAGTTTTGGATACTATAATAATTTTATTTAAAATTTTTTTTGAATTTTATTAATATAAAAATATAATTTAGTTTTAAATAGATAATTATTAATATTAATTTACAAAATTAATGTTTTTATTAAACTATAAAAATAAATTTATATTATAATTTAATTATTGAAATTATAATTATTATTTTATTATTTAAATTTGTTATATTATTTTATTTAAATAATTATTTATTAATATTTTTAATTTTAATTGAATATATTTCTTTTTCTATTTTAATATATTTAATTTATAATAATAATAATAGATGAATATATTTAATATATATAATTTATTCAGTAGGAGAAGCAATTTTACGTTTATCTTTAATAGTAAGATTAAATTATATATATGGACATAAAAAAATTAAATTAATTAGATTAATTAATTAACTTTTTTTAAAATGAATGAATTATTAATTTTAATGTTTATATATATTTTTTTATTTAAAATTAATTTAATTTTAAATTCTAATTTATTATTTTTAATTATTTTTTTTATAATAATAAAATTAAATTGAATAGATTTAAGATTTATTATATTAAATTTAAGATTAAGATTTTATTGTTTTAATTTATTAATTTTAACTTTATGAATTTTTTCATTAGTTATTATACATTTAAATAAAGAAAATAAATTATGTTTATTTATTAATTTTACAATAATAATATTTATATTTTTATTTTTTATTTTTTTAAATTATTTATTTTTTTATTTAATATTTGAAGCTAGATTATTAATAATTTTTTTATTAATAATAATTTGAGGTTATTCTATAAATCGAATTTTAGCAAGTTTTTATTTAATATTTTATACTTTATTTTTTTCTTTACCTTTATTATTCATTATTTTATATTTACATATAAAAAATAATAATTATATTTTAAATTAATAGAATTAACTAATAATTATATTTCAATATTTATATTTATTTATATATTATTATCATTTTTAGTTAAAATTCCTATATATTTAATACATTCTTGATTATTAAAAGCTCATGTTGAAGCACCTTTTTATGGTTCAATGATTTTAGCATCAATTATATTAAAATTAGGAAGTTATGGAATATTACGATTAATATTTATTTTTAAATATTTTTTTTTTTAAATAAATAATTATATTTTAATAATTAGAATTTTAGGAATATTAATTTTAAGAATTATATGTTTACGTCAATTAGATGTAAAATTAATTGTTGCTATATCTTCAATTATTCATATAGGATTAATATTAATAGGAATAATAACTTTTACTAAATTAGGTATTAATGGTAGATATTTAATAATAATTTCTCATGGATTAAGATCGTCTGGATTATTTTATTTAATTGAAATAATTTATGGACAAACAAATAGACGTTTATTAATAATTAATAAAGGTTTAATTAATTTAATACCTTCAATATCTTTAATACGATTTATATTATGTCCTTCAAATAGATCAGCTCCTTTTTCAATAATTTTTATTACAGAAATTTTTTTATTAATAAGTTTACTTTATCAATATAAAATTTTATTATTATTATTATTTTTATATTGTTTATTAAGATTTATTTACTCAATTCATTTATTTTCATTTATTAATCATGGAAATTATTATTTTAAATTTAATTTATTTAATGGTAAATTAATTAATTATTTTACTTTAATAATACATTGAATTCCTTTAAATATTTTTGTATTTAATTTAATTTTAATTTAAATTTAAAATAATTATAAAAAATATTAATTTTTAAAAGTAACTTTATTAATAAAAAATTTTAAATTATAATTAAATTATATATTTATAGAATTTATTTATTTTTATTAAGGTTATTTTTTTTAATTTCAAATTTTTATTATTTATTATTTAATATTATTGTTATTATAGAATGAAATAGTTTTAGATTAAATTCTATAAAATTTAATTTTATAGTTTATTTAGATTCAAAAAGAATAATATTTTTATTTTTAGTATCATTAATTAGATCTATAATTTTATTATATAGAGTTAGTTATATAAATTTAGAAAATTTTTTAATTAAACGATTTTTTTATTTAATAATATTATTTTTAACTTCTATATATTTTTTAATTATTAGTTTTAGTATATTAACTATTATAATTGGTTGAAATGGATTAGGTTTAATTTCTTATTGTTTAATTATTTATTATCAAAGAAATAAATCTTTTAATTCAGGAATATTAACAATTATTTTAAATCGTTTAGGTGATTGTTCTATATTAATATTAATTTCTATAATAATAATATTTGGTAGATGAAATTTAATATTATATAAAATTGATAATTTAATAATAATAATTTTATTTATTATAATAATTTTTACTAAAAGAGCACAAATTCCATTTTGTACATGATTACCAATAGCAATAATAGCTCCAACACCAGTTTCATCTTTAGTTCATTCTTCTACATTAGTAACAGCAGGTGTATATTTAATGTTTCGTTATTTAGAATAATAGAAATAAATTATAAAAACTTTATTTTATTAATTTCTAGATTAACAATATTATATTCAGGTATTTCTGCAAATTTTGAATTAGATATTAAAAAAATTGTTGCATATTCAACTTTAAGTCAATTAAGTTTTATAATAAGAATTTTATCTTTAAATTTAAAAGATTTAGCTTTTTTACATTTAGTTATTCATGCAATATTTAAATCTTTAATGTTTATATGTGTTGGAAGTCATATTCATTATTTAAATAATAATCAAAATTTAAAATTTTATAATGGAATATTTTATATTTATCCAATAAACAGATTAATTTTTATATTTTCTTTATTTAGATTAATAGGATTTCCTTTTTTAGTTGGATTTTATTCTAAAGATTCAATAATTGAGAATTATTTTACTTCAAAAATAAATTAATTTAGAAATTTTAATTTAATTATTAGAACAATATTAACTATTATATATTCTTTTCGAATTATAATAATTTTATTGAATAAAAATTTAAATTTAAATTTAATTTATTTTAAAGAAGATAATTTAATAAATTTTTGTATATTAATTATAATTATTTTTAGTATTTTTTGAAGTAAAATCATATTTAATTTAATATTTATATTAGAAATTATAATTTTAAATTTTTTTCTAAAAATATTAATTTTTAAAATATTTATATTAAGATTTATTTTAAATACAATTTTAAATAAATTAATATTTAAAAAAATGTTATAATATTTTATTATAATTTTATAAATTTAAATTTACTTTATAAAAAATCTTATTTAAAATCATTACAATATATTTATTTATATGAAATTATATTTGAAAAAATTATAATAGAATTAATTACAAGTAAATTCATATTATTATTAAATAAAATTAATATATATTTTAATTTTAAAGTATACAATATTATTAATTTATATATTTTTATATTTTTATTATTAATTTTTTTAATTAAATTATTAATAAATTTATAATTATATATTATATAAGATTTTATAAATCAAATTTTTAAGTCGAAATTAAATGTAAATTTTTACTTTTATATACAATTAATTTTTATAATTTAAAATGATAAATATCTTCATATTGAAAATATAAAATTTTTAATAAACTATATAAAAAATTGGAATTTTTTATTCAATTAATTTATTAACAATAAATTACCTCTAATTTTTGGTTTCAATTAATTATAGAAATAATAATATTATTAATATTAAATTATAAAGTTAGAAGCTTTACTTATTTTATTTCTTAAAATTTAAATAGCTTATAAATAAGAGTATAATATTGAAAATATTAAGGAAAATTTTAATTTATTAAATATTTAAAAAAATTTAAAATAAATTTCTATATCTTTGATATCACAAATCAATATTTTTTTATAAACTATGTAAATTTAATATAATCAATTAAAATATTCATTTATTCATTCAATTAATAAAATAATTAATAAAAAAAAAAATTAATAATTCTATATAATAATTTATATCATTTAATTTAAAAATAATTGGTATTAATAAAATAATTTCTGCATCAAAAATTAAAAATATTAAAGATATTAAATAAAAAGGAAAAGAAAAAGGTAAAATAGCTTTAGAAATTATATTAAAACCATATTCAAAAGATAATTTTTTATCTAATTCATATTTAAATATAATAGATAATAAAAAATTAATTAAAAATAAAATTAATGAAATTAATATTAATAGTATATATATATTAAACCTATTATAATAAATATTTTATATATATTAATTTTATAATAATTATTTAATTGGAAATTAAACGTATTTTTTATACTATATTTAATATAATATTATATTAAATTAAAACTAATAAATATAAATTAAAATATAAAAATAATCAAATTAAATCTACAAAATGTCAATATCAAATTGAAAATTCAAAAATAATATGATGAGATTTTGAAAAATGATTAAATTTTAATCGTAAAAATGTAAAAAATAATATAATTATACCAATTAATACATGAAATCCATGAAATCCTGTTATTAAAAAATATAATGAACCAAAAACTCTATCATTAATTGTTAAATATGAATTAATATATTCAAATAATTGAATTATTATAAATAATAAACCTAAAATTAAAGTATAAATTAAATATATAATTGATTTTTTTTTATTATATTTTAATATACAATTATAACTTATTGAAAGAGTAAATCCTGAATAAATTAAAATAATTGAATTTAATAACGCAATTTCTAAATAATTAAATATAATAATACCTTTAGGATGTCATATATTTATAATTTCAACTGAAGAAGAAATAAATATATGAAAATAACTTCAAAAAAAAGAAATAAAAAAAAATAATTCTGATAAAATAAATAAAATTATACTAAATTTTAAAAAATTCATTACATAATTTGTATGATATCCTTGATAAGTTCTTTCACGAATAATATCTCGTATTCATAAAATAAAAATTAAAATTATATTAAAAATTATTATTAATAATTGATAATTAAATTCAATATATATTAAATTAATTAATTCAATTATTAAATTTATTAAATTTAATGATATTAATAAAGGTCAAGGACTTAATGTAACTAAATGATAAGGAAAATTATTATATATCATTTTTTAATAATCTGAATAATATAAAATTATTAATATTGAAAATACATAAGCTTGAATAAATGATATAAAAATGTCTTAAATTATTAACATATTTTGAATTCAAAAAGGAATAAAAATTAAATTTAAAAAAATTGAAATAAAATTTCCTAATAATGTTAAAATTAAATGACCAGAAATTAAATTAGCACATAATCGAATCGATAAAGTTAAAGGACGAATAATATTACTAATTAATTCAATAATTACTATACAATTTATTAAATATAAAGGTGAATTTAAAGGCACTAAATGAATAAAAAATAATTTATATGAATTAATTATTACATATAAAATTAAAGCTATTCATAATGTTAAGGATAATATTAAATTAAATAATAAATGACTTGTTGGAGTAAAAATATAAGGAATTAATCCTAAAAAATTAGTAATAAAAATATATGTTAATAAATTTATAAAAACAATAATATTTGAATTATATTTATAAATTATAATAAATTCTTTATATAATAATTTAATAAATTTAATAAATAAAATATTAATTCAATTTAAAATTACATAATAATTATTAAATAAAATTATATAAAATATAATAGGAAAATAAATGAATATTCAATTAGAAATAAAATTTGTATAATAATTTATTCTAATTATAGGATCAAATATTTCAAATAAATTTATAAAATTAATATTCATTTATTAAAATTAATTTTGTTTTTATTATAATTTAAATTAATCAATATATAATTTAAATTAATTATTAAATATAATAAATTAAAAATTATAAAAATATATAGTTTACATAAAAAAATTGGTCTTATTTGTGGAATTCATTAAAAGTAATTTTTTACTATAATTGATTTAAAAGATCAATTCTTTTAAATTTAAGATATTTAATGATTTAAAAAATAATAAAAATATTAATTTTAAATTGGCAATTTAATGTTATAAATTTAACTAATTTTTTAATTAAATTTTATTTTTAATTCATTTTATATAATTAATTAAAGATGTTCTTTCAACAGTAATTGGTATAAATCTATGATTTATACCACAAATTTCAGAACATTGTCCAAAATATAAACCAGGACGTAAACAAAATAAATTAAATTGATTAATTCGTCCTGGAATTGCATCAATTTTAACTCCTAAAGATGGTACAGTTGAAGAATGAATTACATCAGTTGATGTAACTAATAAATGTAAAGGTAATTTTATAGGAACAACTATTCGATTATCTGTATCTAATAATCAAAATTGATTTATTGATTCATATATTAATATATAAGAATCAAATTCAACATTATTAAAATCAGAATATTCATAAGATCAATATCATTGATGACCAATTGATTTAATAGAAAAAAAAGGATTTAATAATTCATCAATATAATATAAAATTTTTAAAGATGGAAAACAAATAAATAATAAAATAATTATTGGAATAATTGTTCAAATTACTTCAATTAAATGATTTTTTAATAAATATAAATTAATAAATTTATTATTTAAAATATCAATAATTAAATACAAAGTAAAAACAATAATTATTAATATAAATATCATAATAAAATCATGTAAATAAATTAAATTATCAGAATAAAAAGAATTTGAATTTTGAAAAAAAAATATATTTCATGTTGCTATTTTTAATAATAAAATTAAATTTTATATAATTAAATTTTAAATTCATTGCACTTTTTCTGCCATATTAAAATTTTTTAATTATTATTAAAATTCTACATTCACTAAATGAATGATTTAAAGGAGGATAATTTATTAATCACTCTGAAGAAGATTGAAAAAATTTAAATAATAATAAACGTTTATAAATTAAACTTTCTAAAATTAAAAATAATAAAAGAATTATTCTATTTAATGAAATAATTGAACCAATTGAAGATAATAAATTTCAACAATAATAAGAATCAGGATAATCAGAATAACGTCGAGGTATTCCTATTAATCCTAAAAAATGTTGAGGAAAAAACGTTGAATTTACACCAATAAATATTATTAAAAATTGATAAATTAATCATTTTTTATTTAATATTAAACCAGTAATTAAAGGATATCAATGAACAAATCTTGAAATAATAGAAAAAACAGCTCCTATTGATAAAACATAATGAAAATGAGCAACAACGTAATATGTATCATGTAAAATAATATCAATAGATGAATTAGATAATATAATTCCTGTTAATCCTCCAATTGTAAATAATAAAATAAAACGTAAAGATCATATAATAGAATTATTTATTTTAAATTTTGAACCATAATAAGTAGCTAATCATCTAAAAACTTTAATTCCAGTAGGAACAGCAATAACTATAGTTGCTTATGTAAAATAAGCACGAGTATCAACATCTAATCCAATAGTAAATATATGATGAGCTCATACAATAAAACCTAAAAACCCAATCCCTAATATTGCATAAATTATCCCTAAATTACCAAATACTTCTTTTTTACCACTTTCATTTATAATAATTTGAGAAATTAAACCAAAACCAGGTAAAATTAAAATATAAACTTCTGGATGACCAAAAAATCAAAATAAATGTTGATATAATACAGGATCTCCACCTCCTATAGGATCAAAAAAAGATGTATTAAAATTACGATGAAATAACAATATAGTAATAGCTCCTGCTAATACAGGTAAAGCTAATAATAATAAAATTATTGTAATAAAAACAGATCAAGGAAATAAAGGTATTTTATCTAAATCTAATCTAAAATTTCTTATTAACATACTAGTTGTTTTTAAATTTATAGCTCCTAAAATTGAAGAAATACCAGATATATGTAAAGAAAAAATTGTAAAATCTACAGAAGGAGGAGAATGAAAAATATAATTAGATAAAGGTGGATAAACAGTTCAACCAGTTCCAGATGTAAAATTAAAAATTCTTCTAGTTAATAATAATAATAAAGAAGGAAGTAATAATCAAAACCTAATATTATTTATTCGAGGAAAAGATATATCAGGTGATCTTAATATTAAAGGAATTAATCAATTACCAAATCCTCCAATTAAAAAAGGTATTACTATAAAAAAAATTATTAAAAATGCATGTCTTCTAATTAAAGAATTATATAACTGATCATTATTTAACAATATTCCAGGAATTCTTAATTCAACACGAATTAAAAATCTTAATGAAGAACCAATTATCCCAGATCATATAGCTAATATAAAATAAAGAACGCCAATATCTTTATGATTTGTTGATATTAATCATTTAATTAAAATTTAAATTAATATTTATTTTTAATTTTGAAAATTAATAGTTTTAAAATTAACTTAAAATTTTTAGTATTAAAAAATTTTTAATTTTTATTAATAAATTTACAATTTATTTCTTTTATCAGACATAACACTTTTTATAATAAAATATTAATATATTAATATATATATATAATTATAGTTTAATAAAACATTAAATTGCAAATTTAAAATTATATAATTAATTATATTAATTATTACTATAATAAATTATAATATATTAAATATAAATAATATTAAAATATTTATAATTAAAAAAAATATTATCAAAAAATTAAATTTAAAATTAAAATTTATAAAAAATTTTTTAATAAAAAAATTTATATTTATAAATATAAATATAATAAATTTTATACAAGAATATAAATAAAAATTCCTAATTAATAAAATTATAAACCTAATAAATATATTATATTCAACAATAAATATAAAATTTTTAATTAATAATCATTTAATAATAAAAGAAAAAAAAATTGGTAACATTGAATAAATTAATAAAATTAATATAAATAATATAATTAAATTATTTTTATAATTCATTATAAAATTACTTAAATTATTATCCATAAATTTATATTTATTTATTATAAATAATAATATATAAATAATTATTATATAAAATAACATTAATAAATAAAAATATTTTTCATTAATATTATAAATAATAATTATTAAATAATTTAATATTAAAGTTGAACATCCAATTATTTTTTTTATATTAACTAATTTTAATATATAAATAAATAAATATATAATTCTAAAAATACCAAATAAAATTATTTTATAATCTAATTTTAAAATTAAACAATAAAAATTTAATGTAATAAATTGTATTATAGTTGAAGATAGAAAAATACAATTTCAATTTATTAATTCATGAGATTTAATTATTATAAAATGAAAAGGAAATAATCCTAATTTTATTATTAATGAAATAAATAAAAAATAATTTAATAAATTTTTATAATAAATTATTTCAATTAAATTTATAAAATTTATTATAAAAATTACTAATAAAATTCTAGAAATAATTGATATATAAAAAATTATTAAACTTGATAATTTATTATTAGAATTTAAATTAATTATTCTAATTCTAATAAATATTACAATTTCAAAATTAAATCATTTTAAAATAATATTTGATAATAATTAAAATAAACATAAATACATAATAAAAATTAAATATATAAAATTTATAGGTTTATTATTTAAAATTAATTTATATAATTTATATAATTATTCTACAATTTATATAATTATTTTTAAAAATTTTCATAACTAATAACAGTAAATAAATAATTTACATAAATATTTTATCAAAATATTCCTTTTATCAGGCATATTACTTATAATTATATTAATTTATATTTTAATGTAAAAAATGCATACAAAACTTTGAATTTTAAAGAATTAATTAAATTAATAAATATAATATATAATATAAATAATAATAAAAATTTAATAAAACAAACTTATAATATAAACAATTATAGGTTTTGTATCCTTATAATTTGATACATAACCTATAGTATATAAATAGTATACTATAGATTTTGTATCCTTGTAATTTGATACATAACCTATAGTATATAAATAGTATACTATAGGTTTTGTATCCTTATAATTTGATACATAACCTATAGTATATAAATAGTATACTATAGGTTTTGTATCCTTATAATTTGATACATAACCTATAGTATATAAATAGTATACTATAGGTTTTGTATCCTTATAATTTGATACATAACCTATAGTATATAAATAGGATACTGTAGGTTTTGTATCCTTATAATTTGATACATAACCTATAGTATATAAATAGTGTACTATAGGTTTAGTATCCTTTTAAATATATATATATATATATATATATATATATATATATATATATATATATAATATTATTATTCTTTAAATTAATAAAATACAATTCTAATAGAATCAATCCTAATCAAACTGTAATTCGACTACTACTACAATTCATATAGAATCAATCCTAATAGAAAGATCGATTATAACTAAAATTCTAATAGAATCAATCCTAATCAAACTGTAATTCGACTACTACTACAATTCAAGTAGAATCAATCGTAATAGAAAGATCGATTATAGCTAAAATTCTAATAGAATCAATTCCAATCAAACTGTAATTCGACTACTACTACAATTCAAATAGAATCAATCCTAATAGAAAGATCGATTATAGCTAAAATTCTAATAGAATCAATTGCAATCAAACTGTAATTCGACTACTACTACAATTCAAATAGAATCAATCCTAATAGAAAGATCGATTATAGCTAAAATTCTAATAGAATCAATTCCAATCAAACTGTAATTCGACTACTACTACAATTCAAATAGAATCAATCATAATAGAAAGATCGATTATAGCTAAAATTCTAATAGAATCAATTCCAATCAAACTGTAATTCGACTACTACTACAATTCAAATAGAATCAATCCTAATAAAAAGATCGATTATAGCTAAAATTCTGATAGAATCAATCCTAATCAAACTGCAATTCGACTACTACTACAATTCAAATAGAATCAATCCTACTAGAAATTTATATATTTACATAATATATACATATATACATATATTACATAAAATATTAATTTTTAATATATCGATAGATTATGAATCTATAAGCTTTAATTTAGCTTATTTATATTTTCATATTATATATGCAATAAAATTAGCTCACCACAATACTAGTCGAAAATTTCAGTAGAGCAAATTTTCATATTATATATGCAATAAAATTAGCTCACCACAATACTAGTCGAAAATTTCAGTAGAGCAAATTTTCGTATTATATATGCAATAAAATATGCTCACCACAATACTAGTCGAAAATTTCAGTAGAGCAAATTTTCATATTATATATGCAATAAAATTAGCTCACCAGAATACTAGTCGAAAATTTCTGTAGAGCAAATTCTCATATTATATATGCAATAAAATTAGCTCACCACAATACTAGTCGAAAATTTTAGTAGAGCATATTTTCATATTATATATGCAATAAAATTAGCTCACCACAATACAAGTCGAAAATTTCAGTAGAGCAAATTTTCATATTATATTATATAATATATATATATATATATATATATATATATAAATTTTTAATTATTGAATATAATATGATAATTAAATTATTAATATATTCATATTTAAACATCCAACAATAAAAATTGAATTAACCTAATGACAATATTAAATTATTTAAAATAAATAAATTCCAATAGTATTAATTTTCATTTTTTTTTTTCTATTTAATAAATGAAAATTACTACATTATTAATATATAAAATATTTTTTATTATATATATATATATATATATATAATATTTTAAATATAACAATTGTGTAATATATATTAATAAGAATTATTGATTATATGAATACATATATTTATATATATTAATGTTCCCACTGATTTATTTATAAATATATAAAGACACTAAATTAATAAATTAGCATTGTGGCTATATTTATTTTATTGTGACTATATCTATATATATATTAATTATTTAATTTATAAATTATTATTGTGGCTCTATTTATTTTATTGTGACTATATTTAATTATATATTAATATTTTTTTTTTATTATTTTTATAATTAATAATTTAATTTATAATTTAATTAATATTAATATTTAATTAATATATTAAATAATTATTATTTTAATTTTATATATTTATATTTTATATTATAATATATATTATATAATATATAAATATATAAAAATATAAATATAATTTTTTAATCACAGCGTGAATTATGGTGTCTGCTGGATTACATGGCTTGACTCTACGGAATCACAGGATAGCTAAAGCTATTAACTCTGCCGACGAGTTTCAAACAAGGTGGTAACGTTCTTGAATGGTTAGACTGTCGATCTTCTAATTCATACATGAAATTAAGGCGACGGTTACCAACATGTGTACTAATTTGTATCTCTGATGACGAATTTATACTGTGGAGACAGCGGATCAATTTCACGGAGGGTAAAGTCTTCGGTAAAACATTTGACTTTATGCCGACTGGTATCGTTCTCAAACGGCTTCACACTAGAGTTTAATATTCAAACCGCGAATTAAAGTACCCATTTCAATCAGTGTACAGCGGAATGACTCCCGGTATACCTGGTTTGACTATCGGAAAAGCAGGATGGGCGGAACTAGTGACATAGCTGATCGATACTTAAAGAAGGTGGGACTGCTCTCGAACGGTTTGAATGTCTATTTTTCAATTCATACATGAAAAAGCAGTGCGGCTGCGAAAATGTCTATTAATTTGTTTCGGTGCGCACCAAGCATGATATTCGATACTACGGGATAGGATCTAGGATGTTCAGGTATTCCATAAAATGTATGACTTTCTACAAATTGTGTATATGTTCTCCATCGGATAAAGTCTCCACTTTAATATTCTAACTGTGAAACAAGCAGTCTATTGCTGGTACTGCTTAGCGGATTTACTCCAGGATTACATGCCTTGACTCTAGGAATCACATGTACAGGTGAAACTATTGGCGTAGCCATTCGTCTCTCACAGAAGGTGGCAAATATTTCGATACGTTTGACCCCCGATCGTCTATGTTATACATGAATCTAATGTGCCCATCATTGAAATGAATACTAATTTCTTTCTCTGAACACGAAGTTATACTCTCGATGCATCCGGATAGTTTTTCGGAGGGTATGGTCTTCGGTGAAACTTTTGACCTTATAGCATTTGGTAACGTCCTCACACGGTCTGACGCTCTATATTTAATATTCTTTCATTCTTATCACCGAAAGCATACCATTCCTAGAACCTAACACGCTTTTGCCAGTGTTATACTTAGTGCTCACGGAAACAAATGAGTAGGCATTAACGCTGAAGCACACCATATTTTCAAATATGAGTTAGAGGATTGTGAGTCAAATCGCTCGAGAACGATGCCACCTTCTGTGAGAGACAAACGGCTATGTCAACAGCTGCACCTATCCTGTGATACCGGGAGTCAAACCAGGTAATTCAGGTGTAAATCCGATCAAGAGGATTGTCAATATATACCATAATTCGCGTAGTGAATATTCAAATACAGCGTCACACCGTTTGAGAAAGTTACAAATTGCTATAAAGTCAAACGATTTACTTAAGACCATACCGTGCGAAAAATTAACCCGCTGTATCGTGAGTATGACTACGTATTCAGGGAAAGAAATAAGTATACGCTTCAGTGACGGTACCTTAATTTCATGAATGAAATAGATGACCGAATGTCAATCCTTTCGAGCACGTTATCAACATCTACGAGAGTCGAGCGGCTTAGCCAGTAGTTATAACAGTCATGCGGTTCGGAAGGTCAGGCACAGTATTTTGGAAGTCAATCCGCAGTGCAATACTACCAATGGACACGTTCACTCACAGTATAAATATCAAAGAAGAGCATCAAACTTTTGCAGAACATAACAGGTTTTTATTGTTTCAAATTGTTTCCCAAGGCCGTACCTTCCGAGAACCAGACCAGAAGTATCGAGGGTATAACTACGTGTTCATAGAAGATAATTTGCGTTCATTTTAATGACTGGCACCTGGATCTCACGGATGGATAAGGATATCGCGAGGCAATGCGTTCGGGAACGTTATCACCTTTTTTGATAGCCTCACATATAAGTCAGTACCTTTATCGATTCTGTTATTCCGGTAGTCAAACCAGGTATTCCGGGAGTAAATGCGCTGTGCATGATTGGCAATAGATTCCTTAATTCACGGTTTAGATATTAAAGTAGAATGCCAATCCGTTTGAGAAAAATAGCAAATGACAAGAAGTCAAACGCTTTACAGAAAGACTTACCCTCCGAAAGCATAACCTGCTGTATCGAGTGCATAACGACGTATTCGCAGTCGCAAATTAGTATTCAATTTAGGGACTCGCACTTTAATATCGTGTTTGAATTAGAAGATCGAGTTTCAAACACATTGAGAATATGACCCAGTTCATTGGGGGTCGAGCGGCTACGACAATAGCTTCTCATATCCAGTGACTCGAAGAGACAAACCAGGTCTTGCTGAAATAAATCCGCTGACCAGTATTGCCAATAGGCACCATAATTCACGGTTTGGATAAGAAGGTAGAGCGTCAAACCCTTTGAGAGCATTGCCAATTGGTTTAAAATCAAACACTTTAGAGATGGTATTACTTTCGGAGTAGCAAACTCGTCGTTTGGAGGGTATAACTTCCTGTTCAGAGATAGAGGTTAGTCTTCACATCAGTGACGGACACCTTATCGTCTTTCATGAATTAGAATATCCAGCGTGGTACCAACTGAGGACGTTACCACCTTCTGAGAGTTGCGTACGGCTAGGTTTATTGCTTCACCTGTTCTGCGATTCCTACAGTCAAGTGCGGTATTCCGGGAGTATATCCGCAGAACAGTTCTGCAATAGGCACTCTAATTCACGATATGAATGTTAAAGGAAAGAGTCAACACCGTCGGATAAAATTACCTATTCGTATGAAGTCATTAATCATACCGAATACCTTACCTTAAGAGAACCTATACCGCTGCAGCCAGGGTCTTACATATTGTTCGCGGAAACAAATCAGTAGGCATTATAGTAGAAGCACACCTTATTTTCATGTATGATCAGAATGATCGAGAGGCAAACCTTTCGAGAACGATCCCATCTTCCTTTAGAGTCGAACTGTCAATTCAATAGCTTCACCTATCATGCTATTCTGATAGGCAAACCAGGTATGCCGGCAGTCAGTCCGCTGTACACTATTGGTAATGGACACATTAATTCGAGGCATGAATATTAAGGTAGAATGTCAAACTGTTTGAGTGCGTTACCAATTGGTATAAAGTCAAACGTGTTACCGAAGACCTTCCTCTCGGAAATCCTATCCCTCTGCATCGAGAGTATAACTTCATAATCAGAGAAACTCATTAGTATACATTTTAGTGACGGCATCTATATTTCATGTATGAATTAGGAGGTCGAGTGTAAAACAGTACGTGACCGTAACCACCTTCTATGATATTTGAACAGCTACGACAAAAGCTTCACATATCCCTGTAGAGTAATTAGATTAGTCACATTACTTCACGTAATGAATACTAAAGCACAGAGTCAAGTCGTTGTAGATCGTTACCTATTGGTATTTAGTTAAATTCCTTACCGTAGGCCTTACCTTCCGAGAACGTATCCCGCTGTACCCAGAGCACAACTTCATGTTCATAGAAGCAAGTTTGGAGACATTTTAGCAGACGGACAACATTTTTTCACGAATGAATAACTAGATCGAGTATCAAACGAACGTTGTCACCCCATTTGAAGGTCGCACAGTTGAGTCAATAGCTTCACACATCATACGATTCCGAGAGTCAAACAAGGTATTCCTGGACAGTATTGGTAATAGACACTTTCATTCACAGTTTGAATATCAAAATAGAACGTCAAACCATTTATGAACGTTACCTCCCTCTTTGAGAGTCAAACGGATAAGCCAATACCTTCACCTATCCAGTCATTCGGACAGACGAACCTGGTATTCCTAGAGTAAATTCGCTGAACAGTATTGCCAGTAGATACCTTTATTCGCGTAGCGGATATTAAAGTAGAGCATCACACCCTATGTGAACGTTTCCAATTGTTATAATGTCAAACGTTATACAGAAGGCAGTACCTTCCGTGTACCTCACCCGCCGTAGCGAGAGTATGACTTCATATTCGGAGAAGCAAATTAGTATACAATTTTGTGACGGGTACCGTAATTTTATGTGTGAATTAGTAGGTCGATTTGTCAAGCCGTTCCTGAACGTTATAACCGGCTTTGAGAGACGAACGGCTAAGTCGATATCTTCACATATTCCACAATTCCAAGAGTCAAATGAGTTATTCCGGGAGTAAATCCGCTGAACAGTATTGGCAATAAACGCCATAGTTCAAGCTTTGAATATTAAATTAGAGTGTCAAACCGTTTGAGATCGTTTCCAATTGGTATTAAGTCAAAAGATTTTACCGATGGTCTTACCTACCGAGAACCTAATCCGCTGCCTCGACAGTATAAATTCGTGATCAGAGATACAAATTAGTATACATTTCAGTGACGGGCACCTTAATTTCATGTATGAATTAGAAGATCTAGTGTCAAACCATTCGAGAACGTTACCATCTTGATTGAGAGTCGAACGGCTGAGTTAATAGATTCAGCTATCCTGTGATTCCGAGAAGGAATAAGGTGCCCGTCACTAAAGTATCTACTAACTTGTATCGCTGACCACGAACTCATACCCTCGATGCAGCGGATTATGTTCTCGGAAGGTAAGGTATCAGGTAAATAGAATGTCCTTAGGCCAATTGGTAACGTTCTTAAACGATTTTACGTTCGAATTTGATAATCATACCGTGAATTCAGGAGTCTATTGTTAATACCGTTCAGCTGATTTACTCCTGGAATACACGGTTCGACTCTCGGAATCACAAAAATTTGTGAAGCTATTGTCACTGCTTTCGACTTTCAAAGAAGGTGGTAACGTTCTCGAACTGTTTCATCCTCGAACTTCGAATTCATTCCAGGTATTAAGGTGCCCGCCACTAGAATTTATAATAATTTGTTCCACTGCAAACGGTATTTTACTCTTGATACAGCGGGTTAGATTCACGGTAGGTAAGGCTTTCGGTAAAAGGTTGGACTCGATACCAATTGAAAACGTTCTCAAATAATTTGGCGCTCTACTTTAATATGCAAAGCGTGAATTATGGTGTCCATTCCCAATAATGTTCAGCGAGTTGACTCTCGGAATGTCTGGTTTGACTATAGGAACAACGGGAGAGGTGAAGTTATTGAAAAGGCCGGTCGTCTCTCAAGGAATGTGGGATCGATCTAGAAAAGTTTGACTGCCGATCTTTCTATTCGTAAACGAAAATAATTAGTTTGTCTGCTGAAATGAATACTGATTTGTATCTCTGAACAGGAAGCTATATTCTCGATAAAGTAGGTTTTGATCTCAGAGGGTGTGGTCTTCGGTAAGAATTGCAACTCTATACCAATGGGTACTGATCTCCGACAGTTTGACTTTTTACTTAAATGATCAAACCGAGGATTATGGTGTCAATTGAACATATAATTCAGCGGATATACTACCGTAATGACTGGTTCGACTCTCGGAATCGCAGGATTGGTGAAGCTATTGCCTTAGCCATGCGAGTCTCGGTGAATTTGGTAACGTTTTCGAACTGTGTAACTCTCAATCTTCTTATTCATATATGAGACTCAGGTGCCTGTAACTAAAGTGTATACTAATTTGATTCTCTGAACATGGAGTTATACTGTCGACACTGTGGGTTAGTTTCACAGAAGGTAAGGCCTTCCTTAAAGAGTTTGATCCTGTGCCAGTAGGTAGCGGTCTACAAAGGATTGTCTCAGTCCTTTAATATTGATTCGGTGAATAATGTTGCTTATAGCCAATAATGTACTGCGGATTTACTTCCGGAATACTTGGATTCACTATGGCAATCACAGGATTGGTGAAGCTTTTGGTTTAGCCTTTCGAATCTCAAAGTGGCTGGTAATGTTCTCGAAATGTTTGATCTTCGATAATCTAATTCATACACGAAATTAAGGTGCCGCCCCTACAATGTAAATTAAATTGTTCCTCTGAACACGACGTTATACTCCCGATACAGAGGGTTAGGCTTTCGGTGTATCAGGCCATCAGTAATACGTCTGTCTATATGCCAATTGGTATGGTTCTCATAATTTCTGACCCTCTACTTTAGATTCAATCCGTGAATTAAGGTGTATATTGCCAGAACTGTAAAGTGCATTTAATCCCGTAATACCTGATTTGGCTCTCGAACTCATAGGATAGACTAAGCTATTGGCTCAGCCTTTTTATGCACAAAGCAGGTGGTAACGTTCCTGAACGGTTTGACCATCAAACTTCCAAGTCATAGATGAAGATACAGATCGTACAACTAAAATGTATACTAATGTATTTCTCTAACCACGAAGTCATACACTTGATACTGCAGGTTGTGTTCTCGCAATGTAAGACGTTCGGTAAAAGGTTTGACTCTGTACGAATAAGTTACGTTTTATTACGGTTTGACGGCCTGCCTTAATATTCAAACCGTGAACTGAGGTGTTTATTGCCAATGTTTTTGAGCGGATTTACTCCCGGATCATCTGATTTGACTCTCATAATCACAGGATAGGTGAAGCAATATACTTAGATGTCTGAATCTCAAAAATGGTGGTAACGTTGTCGCACGTTTTGACCCTCGATTTGCTAATTCATACATGATGTTATGGTGCCCGTCACTGACGTGAATACTAATATCTTTCTCTGAACACGAAGTTATACTCTCAATAAAGCGGGAGCAGTTCGCGGAAGGTAAAGCCGCCTGTAAAACGATTAACTTTATATCAATTGCTAAAGCTCTCAAAAGGTTTGACGAACTACTTTAATATCAAACCGTCATATAAGGTGTCTATTGCGAAATATGTTCAGCAGATTTACTACCCGAATACCTAGTATAGCTTTAGGAATCACAGGATAGCAGATGCTATTTTGTTAGCCGTTCGTCTTTCAGCGAACATGCTGAAGGTCTGGATCAGTATTGTCCTCCATCTTCTAATTCATGCACGAAATAATGGTAGCCGTCTCTAAAATGCATACTAATTTCCTTCTGTGATCGCGAAGTTATTCTCCCGATACAGAGGGTTAATTTCGCGGAAGGTAAGGCCTTGGGTAAAAGATTTGACATTATAGCAATTGGTAACGTTCTCAAATGGTGTGACACTCTCTTATAATACTCAAACCCTGAATTAAGGTGTCTGTTGCCAGTACTTATCAGCGACATTGTTCCCGCGATACCTGCTATTACAGACGGATACACTGCATATCTGAAACCATTGACTTAGCCGAACGAATCCTATAGAAGGTAGTAACGGTGTGACCCTCGATCTTCTAATTCATACTTGAAATTAATGTGGCTATCGCTAAAACGTATACTAATTCGACCCACTGAACTCGAAGTTACACTCTCGATACAGCGTGTTAGTTTTTCGGAGGGTAAGGCCATCCGTGTAGTGTTTGACGTTCTACTAATTGCTAACGCTCTGGAACGCTTTGACGCTCTAATTTAATATTCAGACTGTGAATTAAGATGTCAATTGCCAATGCAATTCAATAATTCAATTCATACATGAAGTTATGGTGCCTAACACTAAAATGGATACTAATGTATTTCTCCAACCACGAAGTCATACACTCGATACTGCAGGTTATGTTCTCGCAATGTAAGACCTTCGGTAATGGGTTTGACTCTATACGAATAGGTTACGTTCTATAACGGTTTGTCCGTCTGCCTTAATATTCTAACCTTGAACTAAGGTGTTTATTGCCAATGCTGTTAAGTGGACCTACTGCCGGATCATATGATTTGACTCTCATAATCACAGGAGAGGTGAAGCAATATACTTAGCCGTCTGTATCTCAAAGAGGGTGGTAACGTTCGCGGAATTTTGACCATCGATTTGCAAATTCATACACGAAATTAAGGTGCCAGCCACTAAAATATATACTAATGTGTATCTCTGATCACCAAGTTCTACTCTCGATGCAGCAGGTTATGTTCTTGAACTGTAATGCCTACAGTAAAACTTTTGACATTATACCAAGACGTAACGTGCAACCACGGTTTGGCTGTTTATCTTAATATTTACACGTTGAAATATGGTGCCTAATGACCATGCTCAGCAGCAGATTTACTCGCGGAATACCTCCTTTTGCTCTAGGAATCACAGGATAGTTGAAGCTCATGACATAGCCGTTCTATTCTTGATATAGGTGGTGACGTTCTCGAACTGTTTGACGCTCGATCTGCGAATTCACACATGAAACATAGGGTGCCGTCAATAGGATATATAATAATTTGCATCCTTGTACATGAATTTATACTCTCGATACGGCGGGATAGATTTTCGCTTGGTAAGGCTTTCGTTAAAAAGTTTGATGGTATAGAAATACGCGTCCAACAACGGCTATCACTGTTCCTTGATATTTATATTGTGAAATAGCGTGTCTAAATAGAATACTGTACTTCGGGATAAGTCTCGGAATACCTTGTCTGCCTCTAGGAATCGCAGGATATGTGAAGCTGCAGGGGAATCAGGGCGACTCTCAGAGACGGCGGGTACGATCTAGAACGGTTGGACCCTCGGTCTTCTAAGCCATTCATGAAATTAAAGCGCCCATGGCTAAAATGTATACTAGTGTGTTTCTCTGATCACGAAGCTATACTCTAGATATAGCGGGTTAGGTTATCGGAAGGTAAGGCCCTCGATTAAAAGGATGAGCTCATACCAATATGTAACGATCGAGAACGGTTTGACACTATACTTTAATATTCAATCCGTGAATTAAGGTGACCTGTACCAATACTACTCAGTGAATTTACTTCTGGAATGCCTGGTTTCACTGTTGGAATCACGAGGTAAGTGATGCTAGTGACATATCTGTGAGAATCTCAAAGCTAGTGGTAACGGCATGGAACAGTTTGCCACTCGATCTACTATATCATACATGATATTAAGGTGTCCTCCATTATAATGTATACTAATTTGTTTCTCTGAACACGAAAATGTACCCGCGATAAAGCGGCATATGTTCTCGGAAGGTAAAGTATTGTGCCAAAAGAATGCCTTTGTATCATTAGGTAACGTTCTCAATCGGTTTTCCGCTTTACTGTGAGAAATAATCTGTGGATTAAGGTGTCTATTGTCAATGCTCTTCAGCGGATTTACTCCAGGAATTCCAGGCTTGAGTCTCGGAATCACAGCTACATGTAAAGTTACTGACTGAGCCGTTCGACTCTCAAGGAAGATGGTAACGATCTAGAACGGTTTGACTCTCAATCCTCTAATCCATATTTGAAAATATGGTGTGCTTCAGCTATAATGTGTACTCATTTGTTTCTGTAAGCACTAAGCATGACACTGGCTACAGCGTGTTAGATTCTAGGGAGGGTATATTTTCGGCAATAGGAATGACTCTATACCAATTGGCAATATTCTCCGACGTTAAGACCTTAAACTTTAATATTCATAGCGTGAAATAAGGGTCCTATTTCCAGTACTGCACAGCGGATTGACGGTCGGAATACCTGATTTGACCAACGGAATGACAGGGTAGGTGTATCGATTGATTTAGCAGTTGGAGTCTCGAAGAATGTAGTAACGATCCCGCACCGTTTGTCTCTCGATCGTCCTAATCGTACATGAAATTAAGGTGTCCGTTTGCCAAAATAACTGCTAATTTTTTCCGATGAACACCAAACATGCCAATCACTACAGGGGTTCTCGGAAGGTAAGGCCGTCGGTAAACAGTTAGACAATATGGCAATTCGTAATGATCTACAACAGTTTGACTCTGCACTTTATTTATACCTGGAGCTTTGGTGTAAAAATACAATACTGTAAAACGGATTTCCTTCCCGAGTACCTGGTTTGACTTTCAGATTCATAGTAAAGGCTAAATGCGCTGTACAGTATTCGCAATAGACGCCTTAGCTCACGGATTGAATATTAAAGCAGACCGTCAAACCGTTGCAGAACGTTACCTATTGGTACACAGTAAAAGATTATGCAGTTAGCACTAATTTTGGAAACGCAAACCCGCCGTATCGAGAGAAGAACTGTTCACTCTCTCCAATAATTCCCAAAGGCCGGACGCCCGAGTCAAGGAAACTATGGTTTATTTCTTCACCGCCCAGGTCCCTTGACTCGTGGACTCCTAATTTTCTAATCCTCGACCGAAGGCGCGACAATCAACCAATTAATCTAATCCCTTCATCCTCAAGGATCGATGGCCCGCGATTAGGGACTTTAGTTTAGTTCTTTATGACTACGGTCCCATAATTCAAAGACGCCTGAAATGCCCAAACAATATTCTATCTTTCCAACAAACTCCAACGTAAACAAAGAGACGATTAGCCCGAAGCCTCTCGAACCTTTCATTCCATCAATAAACCGGACGCAGCACATCCGCCACCCATACGTACCCCTAAACCAACAAGCCTCCGAATCTGAGGACGGCGGTTTATTTCTTTACGATCAACATCCCCGAGACTCGGTGTTCTTCAAATTCTTTACCCGAACCATAATAACCATGAACTTCCAAATTATTTAAACTTCCCCCTCCGTCAAGACGCACCGAATCCAAGTCACACTCTCCAATAATCAAATCACCAATGGAAGGAGAGTCAACCACCACGAACAACAACACATCCACAAGTCACGCCCACATCACGAACTATAAAATACGCAACCCCACACGAAACGAGCACAATCAAACGAGTCACCAGACAGTCAAGACAATTACTATATCAAACACGCAAGCAACATTGTACCTTTGAGAATAAACATCTTGTCAAGTTTTAAAGCAGTCTGCGTTTCGTAAAAGAACGTAGTCATTCGTTCGAATAATCTACCCAAAGAAGTTTCGGACGAAACAGAACTATGTGTTAAGAGATACAAATCAGTATACATTTTGGTGACGGGCGCCTTAAATTTGTGTATGAATATGATGATCGAGTATGAAACCATTCGAGACCGATCCCACCCTCGTTGAGAGACGAACGGCTAAGTCACTTGCATCGTCTATACTTGTGATTCTAAGAGTCCGCTGAGCAGTATTGGCAATAAACAACTTAATTCACATTTTGAATATTAAAATAGAGCGTCACACTATTTGAGATTGTTACTAATTGTTATAATGTCAATCGCGTTACTGATATCACATATAATTAGGGAAGCTAACTCGCCGTTTCGACGGTATAGCTATGTCTATAGGGAAACACATTAGTATAAAATTTAGTGACGTCACCTTAAATTCGGCGAGTGATATAGTTGATGGAGGGTCAAAGCGTTCGAGGACGTTGGCACCTTCTGTGGGAGACGAACGGCTAAGTCAATTGCTACACCAGTCCTGCTATTCCGAGAGTCATGCCAAGTATTCCATGTGTAAATCGCTGTACACTATTGGCAATGGGCACACTAACTCTCGGTATTAATGTTAAAGTATAGCGTCAAACCGATTGAGAATGCTATTAATAGGAATAACGTAATACTCTTCAACGGATGCTTACCTTCCGAGAATATAACCCGCAGTGTCCTCGGTATAACTTGGTGGTCATAGACACAATTAGTAAACATTTAAGTGGCGGGCTCGTTAGTTTAATCTACTAATTAGAAGATCCAGTGTTACACCGTTAGAGAACGTTACCAGCTTCTCCGAGAGTCGAGCGGCTGCGTTAATAGCATCACCTGTATTCGTGATTCCGAGAGTCAAGCCTGGAATTTCAGCAGGAATTGCGCTAAACAGTATTGGCAATGGACACCTTAGTTCACTGTTTGAGTATCAAACTAGAGAGTCAAATTGCCGGTGAACATTACAGGGAGGTGTAAAGTCATTCCTTTTACACAATACCTTAACTTCCGGCAACATATCTGGAAGCAGGGAGTGTGTTGCTTTGTATTCAGTGAAACAAATTAGTATACACGTGAGTGTTGGAACTCTTAATTTCATGTATGAATGAGAGGCTCGCGAGGCAAACCGTTCCGGAACGTTACCAACTTCTTAGAGAATCGTACATGTATGACAATTGCTTCACCTATCACGCTATTCCGATAGGCAATCCAGGTATTCCGAGAATTATTCAGCTTTACATTATAGGCAACGGAAACTTTTGTCTATGGTTTAAATATTAAGGTACAGAGTAAAACATATGTAGAACGATACATATAGCTATAAAGTCAAACGCTTTCCTGAAAGCTAGACGGCCATATCGAGAGTATAACTTCGTGTTTAGTGAAACACGTTAGAACCCACTTTAGTTAACTTAAGTACGAGTATGAATTAGAATATCGATGGTTAAACCGTTGAAGAACTTTGAGAGTCGAACAGCTAGGTCAAATGCATCGCCTATCTAGGGGATCGGAGATTCAAACCAGGTATTCCAGGAGAAAGTCTGCTGAATATTATTGGCAATGGAGACAATAATTCACGGTTTCAATCTTAAAGTAGAGCGTGAAAGCCTTTTAGAGCGTTGCCAATTGGTATAATGTCAAACAATTTACCGACGGCCTTACCCTCGGAGAAGCAAACACGGCGTTTCAAGAGTATAAGTTCGTGTTCACAAAATGAAATTAGTATTCATTTCAGTGACGGGAACCTTAACTTCATGAACTAATTAGATGGTCGAGGGTCAAACCGCTCCAGAACGTTGTCACCTTCTGAGAGACGAACGGCTGAGTCAGTAGCTTCACCCGCCATGCGATTCCGAGAGTCAATCCCGGTATTCCGGGAGAAAATCCAGTGAACAGTTTTGGCAATAGACACCATAATTCACGGTTTGAATATTAAATTGGGGCGTCAAACCGTTGTAGAAATTTTCCTATTCGTATAGGGCCTAACTCTATACTGTAGGCCTGACCAACCGGGAAGCCAGCAAGCTATATTGGGGGCATTATTTCGAGTTCCGAGAAGCAAATCAGTAGACATTTTAGTGACGTTCACATTAATTTCATGTATCAACTAGAACATCGGTAGGCAGACTGATTCGGATCGTTACCACCTTCTTTGAGAGTCGAATGGCTCAATCAATAGCTACACCTGTCCTGTGATTCCGAGAGTCAAACCAGGTATTCCGGGAGTCGATCCGTTGTACAGTATTGGCAATGCACACCTTAGTTCACAGTCAGAATATTGAAGAATAGAGTCAAACATTTGTAGACCGTTACATATTGGAATGATGTCAAAAGTGTTACAGAAAACCTTACCCTCCGAGGAGTTAACCCGACGTATGTAGAGTATTACTTCGTATTCAGAGATACAAATTAGTATAAATAGCTTGGAATGGCAACGTGATTTCACGTATGAATGGGAATATCGAGGATGGAACCGTTCAAGAACGATACAACCTTCTTCGTGACACTGCACATATAACACAAAAGCTTCACCTATCCTGTGGTACGGAGAGCCAAACAAGGTATTCCGGGATTAAATACATTGAATAGTATTAGCAATACACACCATACACCACGGTAATAATATTAATGTTCAGAGTCCAACCGTCAGAGAACATTAACAATTGAAATAAAGTCATTCTTTTCACCCAATTCGTTACCTTCCTAGAACCCAACCCGCTGCAGTGATTGTATGTTAATTTTCACGTGATCAAATTACTAGACATTTTTCAGACGGATACATTATTTACATGCATATATAGGAATATCGTGGGAAAACCGTTCGAGAACGTAGCCACCTTCTTTGAGAGCCGCACAGCTACTCCAGTACCTTAAAGTATCATGCGATACCAATAGTCAAACCAGGTATTCTAGGAGTACATCCGCAGTACAGCATTGGCAATAGACTCCTAAATTATCGGCCTGAGCATTAAAATATGAAGTCAAGTCGTCGCAGAACATAACAAATTGTTATAGAGTTATTCTGCTTACAGACTGCGTTACCTTCCGACAACGTATCTACCTGTAACGAGAGTATGACTTCCTGCTGAGAGGAACAAATTAGTATACGTTTGAGTGACGGGAAGCATAATTTCATCTTTGAGTTAGAAGGTCGAGTGTCAGACTGATCGAGACCGTTCCCACCTTCTTAGAGACTAGAACGGCTAATTCAATAGCTTCATCTATCCTGTGATTCCGACAGTAAAATCAGGTAATCCAGGAGTAAATTCACAGAACAGTATGTGCAGTAAACACCTCAACTAACTGTATGAATATTAAATTACAGAATCAAACCGCTGGAGAACGTTACCTGTTGATATAACGTCATACTCCACAGCTGATACCTTACCTTCAGGGAACATAACCCGCTTCATCGTGGGTATAACTTCGTGTTCATGGGAACAAGTTATTAGTAGTTTTAGCAGACGGACACCTTAAACTCATGTATGATGTAGAAGATCGGACGTCAAACTGATCGAGATCGTTACAGCCGTCTTTGAGAGTCGAACGGCTGAGTTAATAGCTTCACCTCTCCTGTAATTTCGAGATTCAAATTAGGTATCCCAGGAGTAAATCATCTGATCAGCGTTGGCAATAAACGTGCTAAATCAAACTGTATGAATTTTAAGATACACAGTCTAACCGACGGTGAACATTTCCAATTTGTGTATGATCAGTCTTCTTATGGAATCCCTTACCGTCCGAGAACCTAACCCTCTGAATCGAGAGTATAAATTCGTGTGCCAAAAGGCAAATTAGTATTCATTTTTTTGACGGGCAACGTATTTTCATGTATGAATAAGAAGAGCGATAGTGAAAGCGTTCCAGCACGTAACCACCATATTTGAGAGTCGAACGGTTGAATCAAAAGCTTCACCTATCCTGTTATTCCGCTAATCAAACCATGAATTCTGGGAATCTACCAGTGTCACGGTATTTTTGATTCGCACCTTACGTCACGGTTCGAATATTGAAATAGAGCGTAAGTACGTTGTAGAACTTTACCAATTCGTATAGAATCGAACTTTTTACCAAAGGCCTTACCGCCCAAGTAGTACAACCCGCTGTAGGGAGTGCTTTACATATTGTTCACGGAATCAAATTAGTAGACGTTATAGCAGATGAACACGATATTTTCATGGACGAACTGAATTACGGAGAGTCAAACCGTTCGAGAACGATCCCACCTTCTTTTATAGTCGATCGGCCAAGTCAATAGCTTCACCTATTCTGCGATTCCGAAAGTCCAACAAGGTATTCCGGGCGAAAATCCGCTGAGCAGTACAGGTAATATAGACCTTAATTCACGGATTTACTATTAATGCAGTGCCTGAAACTGCATGATAGCGTTTCCAACAGTTATAAAGTCAAACGCATTACCGGAGACCTCACCCTCTGAAAAACTACCCCGCTCTATCTGGAGTATAACATCGTTTTCAGAGGATCGAATTAGTATAAATATTAGTGACGAGCACCTTTAGCTCCTGTACAAGTTAGAAGATTCATGGCCAAACCGCTCGAGAACGTTGCCGCCTTCTGGGAGAGTCGATTGCCTACGTCAATAGTTTCACCTATCCTGCGATTTCGAGAGTCAAATCAGGTATACCTGGTATAAGTCGGCGGAACAGTGTTGGGAATAGTCACCATATTTCTGGGTTTTAATGTTAAAGTAGAGTGTCAATCCGTATGAGAGCGTTACGAATTGCTAAAAAGTCAAATGTTCTACAGTAGGACGTACCATCTGCGAACCTCACCCGCTTCATCGAGAATATAACTTCGTATTCAGGGAAAGAAGTTAGTATTCATTTGAGTGGCGGACACTTTAACTTGATGGGCGAATTAGAAGATCGAGCGTCAAACCGCTCGAGAACGTTGCCATCTTCGGTGAGGGATCAACGGCTAAGTTAATAGCTTTACCTGCCTCGAGATTCCAAGAGTCAAACTAGGTATTCCCGAAGTAAATCGGCTGATCAGAATTTGCAATAGACACCTGAGATCACGGTTTGAATATTAAGGTACTGCATCAAACCGTTCGAGAGCCATATAAATTGGTTTAAAGTCAAACGTTTTGCGAAGGCCGTACCTTCTGCGAACATCATCCGCGTCATCGTGAATATAACATCGTCTTCAGAGAAAGAAGTTTGTATTAATTTTTGTGACGGGCACCATGATTTCATGCACGAATTAGAAGATCGAGCGTCAAACCACTCGAGAACGTTGCCACCTACTGTGAGAGACGGCTGGCTAAGTGAACAGCTTCACCTATCCTGGGATACCGCCAAGTGTCAAGTAGGTATTCCAACAGTGCGTGCGAGAGCCACTGTTGGCAATAGTCACCATAATTTTTAGTTTGAATAGAAAAATATATCGTGAGACCGTTAGAGAACGTTAACAATAACAATAATGTAAAACGTTCTATCGAAGGCCTTACCATCCGCAAAATCTCTCGCTTCATACAGAGTATAAGTTCGTGTTCAGAGAAAGAAATTGGGATTGATTTATGTGACAGGCACCTTAGCTTCATGTATGAATTAGAAGATGTAGGGCCAAGCAGTTCGAGAACGATTCCACCATCCTTGAGATTCGAACGGCGAATGCAATAGCTTAACCGATCCTGCCGTTCCGATAGTCATACCAGGTATTTCGGGAGTAAATCCTCTGAACTTAGTTGGCAACTGACACCATAATTCACGGTTTGAATGGTAAAGTAGAGCGACATACCGTTTGAGAGAGTTACCAATTGCTACAAACAAAAACATTTTAAGGAAGGCCTTACATTCCGACAACTTGACCAGATGCATCTATAATGTAACTTCGTGTCCAGAAACAGAAATTGTTATTCATTTAAGTGACGGGCACCTCATCCCCGTGTATGAATTAGATGATGGAGGGTCAAACTATTCGAGAACGTTGGCACCTTTTTGAGAGTAGCACTGCTAAGTGAATAGCTCCACATATCCTGTGATTCCAAAAGTTAAAACAAATATTCCGGTAGTAAGTTCCCTGTACAGTATTGGCAACAGACACCTCAATTCTCGGACAAATATTAAAACAGAGGCATCACACCGTGTTACAACGTTACTAATTGCGATAAAGTCAAACGTTCTGCCCAATGCCTTACCGTCCGAGAAGCTAACCCGCAGTATAGAGAGTATAGCTACGTGTCCAGGGAATCACATTCGTATGCAATTTAGTGACGGGGAGTTTAATTTCATTATGAACAAGAACATCGATAGGCGAACAGATAGAGAAAGTTACCACCTTCACTGAGATTCGAAGGGCTAAGTCAATAGCTTCACCTATCCTGTTATTCCGAAGGTCAATCAAGATATTCCGGGAGTAAATCCGCTGTACAGTATCGACATTAAAACCCTTCTTCTGGTATAAATAGTAAAGAACAGAGTCACACAGTTCTACAGATTTACCTATCGCTATAGGGTCTCATTTTTCACAGAAAGTCGTTCCGTCCGAGAAGCAAATCCGCTGTATCGAGAGTGTAACTTCGTCGTCTGTGAAGCAAAATATTATAAATTTTAATGACGGGAAACTGAATTTCATCTATGAAACAGAAGATCGAGGAACAAACGGTTCGTGAACGTGACCAACATCTTTGGGATTCGCACAGCTAAGTCAATATATTCCCCAATTCAGGGACGCCGAGACTCAAACCAGGCGCTCTAGGAGTACATTCGCAGATCAGCATTGGCAATAGACACCCAAGTTCGCTGCATGAACATTAGAGTAGGGAGTATGACCGACGGAGAACATTACCAATTGTTCTAAAGGCATTCTTTTTACAGAACGCGTTACCATCCGAGAACGTATCCCGCTTTATCGAGAGTATATCTTCGTGTCCAGAGAAACACATTAGTATATATTTTAGCGATGGACATAACAATTTCGTGTATGAATTTGAAAATTGGGTTGTAGACCAATCGACAGCGTGCCCTTCGCCTTTAAGAGTCGCACAGATAAGTAACAGTTTGACCCTACCTGTGATGCCCCGAGTCAAACAAATTACAACACATTTTAATTACGAGCACCTTCATTTCATGCAGGAATTAGAAGATCGGGGGTCAAACTGATCGTGGAGTTGCCACTTTCTGAGAGAGACAACCGTGTAGGTCAATATTTTCAGGTATCCTCCGATTTCGAGTGTCGAACCAGGTATTCAGTGAGTAAATCCGTTGTACTGTATTGGCAGTAGATACCATAATTCGCGGCATGAATGTTATCGTTGAGAGTCAAACCGTCGGAGAACATTACGTCATGATATAAAGTAACTCATTTAACGAATACCTTGTCTACCTGGAGCATATCCCACTGCAGCGCCTGTCTTGTTAGTGCTCACAGAAACAAATTAGTACACATTTTTGAAGACGGACACTTATATTTCATGTATCAATAGGAAGATCTTGGGTCCAACCATCAGAGAGCGTTACAACCTACGTCGAGTGTCGAGCAGGAAAGTCAATAGCTCCACCTATCTTGTGATTCCGGGAATCAAACCAGGTAATCCGACAGAAAATCCGATAAAAGGTATTGGCAATAGATACCTTAATTTTTGCCGTGAATATTAAAATAGAGCGTCACACCGCGTGAGAACGTTATTAAATTTTATAAAGTCATACGGTTCACCGACGGCCTCACCATCCGAGAAGCCAAACCAGCCGTATAGAGAGTATAACTTCGAGGTCAGAGAAGCCAATTAGTATACATTTTAGTGACGGCCACCTTAATTTCATCATTGAATTAGAATATGGAGGATCAAACTGTTCGATAACGTTACCGACTTCTTTGAGTGTCGAACGGATAAGTCAGTAGTTTTACTTGCCTTGTGATTCCGAAAGGCAAACCAGGCATTGCGAGAGCCACAAAACTGTACACCATTGGCAGTGAACACCTTAATTCACGGATTGAATGTTAATGGGCAGAGTCTAACCGTCGTAGAACGTTTCCTATTCGTATAATGTCAAAAGCCTTACTGAAGACCGTACCCTTCGTGAACATCTGTATAGAGAGTATAACTTCGTGTTCAGAGATACAAGGTTTGTATTTATTGTAGTGGCGGACACATTAGTTTCATGTATGCATGAGAAGATCGAGAGGCATGACGTTCCAGTACGATACCACATTCCTTGTGAAATCGCACATCTAGCACAATAGCTTCACCTATCCTGTGGTTTCGAGAGTCAAACTCCGCTGAACAGTATTGGCAGTGGAAACGATAAATCACGGATTGAATATTAGAGTAGAACGTGAAGCCGTCTGGGAACGGTACCAGTTGGTATAAGGCAAGCGATTTACAGAAGACCTTACTATCTGAGAAAGTCCCCCGCTGTATTGGGAGTATGACTTTGTGTTCAGAGAAGCAGGTTAGTATACACTTTAGTGACGGGCACCTTATTGTAATGTGTGAATTTGAAGATCCAGGATCAAACCGCTTGATAGCGTGACCACCTTCCTTGATATTTGAACAGCTACCACAATAGCTTCTTTCGGAGTCGAATTGCTAAGTCAACAGCATCACCTACCCTGTAACTCCGAGATTCAAGCCATATATCCCGGGTATAAATACACTTAACAGTTTTGGCAATAGACACCTTAATTCGTACTATGAATAATAAAGCTGACCGCCATATCGTTGTAGAAAGTTAAGTAATGCTATAGAGTCAAATTCTACCCCGAAATGTTAAGGTACCCGACACTAAAATGACTACCAATTTGTATCGCTGAACACGAAGTTATATCACCGATGCAACGGATTATGTGCTCTGAGGATAAGCTGTCAGGTAAATAGTATGTCCTTATGTACATTGGTAACGTTCTCAAACGGTTTTACGGTCAAATTTAATATTCAGACCGTGAATTAAGGTGCCTATAGTCAATATCGTTCAGCAGATTCACTCCTGGAATACAAGGATTGACTCTCGGGATCACGAAAATATGTGAAGCTATTGACTCAGCCTTTCGACTTTCAAAGAAGGTGGTAACGATCAGGAACAGATAGACAGTAGATCTACGAATTCCTACACAATGTTGTGGTGCTCGCCACTAAAATGTATACGAATTTGTATCTCTGATTACGAAGTTATACTCTCGATACCGCGGATTAGGTACTCGGAGGGTAAGGTCTTCGGAAAAACTTTTGACATTATACAAATTGGAAACGTTCTATAAAGGATAGACTCCCTAGTTTAATATTCAAACCGTGAATTATGATGTCCACCGCCTATAGTGTACACCGGATTGGCTCCCGGAATACCAGGTTTGGCTATCGTACTAACAGGATAGGTGAAGCTATTCACTACTCCCTTCTATTCTCTATGAAGATGGAAGCGTTCTCGATCGATATGATACTCGATCTTCTACTTCATTCATGAAATTATGGTGCCAGGTCCTAACATGTATATTAGCTTGGTCCTCTGAACACCTTATAATACTCTCGCTGGGTAAGGTCATCAGTAAAAAGCTTGACTTAATGCCAGTTGGAAACGTTCTCAAACGGTTCCACGCTATACATTAATATTCAAACCGTGAACTAAGGTGTCTATTGCCAATACCGTACAGCGGGTTTACTCTGGGAATACGTTGTTTGTCTGGGGGCCCCACAGCGTAGGTGAATCTGTTGACATAGCTGTGCGATTGTCAAAAAAGGTGATAACGTCCCCGAACGGTTTGATGCATATTCTTCTTATTGATACACGTAATTAAGGTGCCGCTCACAAAAATATATACTACTTCGAATCTCTGAATTCGAAGTTACACTCTCGATACAGCGAGTAATATTTTCAGGAGGTAAGGCCTTCGGTAAACACATTGAATCCATACCAATAGGTAACGTCGTCCAACGGCTTAAATCTGGACTTTAATATCCACAACGTGAATTAGTGTGACTAATGACAAGACTGTTCGATTGATTTACTCCAGCAATTCCTTGTTTGACTCTTCGAATCACTGTATAGGAGAAGCTGATGACTTAGCGGTTTATCTCTCACAGAAGGTGGTAGCGTTCCCCAACGGTTTGACACCAGATCTCCTATATCAGACATGAATTTTAGGTTCGCAACACTAGGATGTATACTAATTTGTTTCTCGGAACGAGAAGTTATCCCGTGGATGCAACGGTTGAGGTTCCCAGTTGGTAACGCCAGCTGTGAAACTTTGGCTTTATACCAATTCGTATCGTTCTACAACGGGATGATTCTGTACATTAATATTGGAACCGTAAACAGTGGTATCAATTGCCATTACTGTTCAACGGATTTACTACCGGAATACCTGGGTCGACACCCGGAATCACAGGATGTGTGATGTGATTGACTCAGGTATGCGTCACTCAGAAAAGGTGGAAACGTCCTCAAACGGTATGACACTTCACCTACCTATTCATACATGAAATTAAGCTGCGCGTGACTAAAACGTTTTCAATTTTGCTTCACTGACCCCGAAGTTACATCCTCGATACAGCGCGTTACCTTCTCGGTATGTAAGGCTTTCGGTAGAAAGATCGACTCAACAGCAATAGGTACCGTTCTTCAACAGTATGACGGCCTGCTTTATTGTTCATACCGTGAATTAATGTGTCTATTGACAATGCTGTACTGCCTATTTACTCTCGGATTACCTGGTTTGTCTCTCGGAATCTCGGGTCTGGTGAAGCTATTGACTTTGCCGTTCGTCCCTCACAGAAGGTACCAAAGTTCTCGTGCGGTTTCACCCTCGATCGTCTAATTCATACATGATGTTATTGTGCCCGCGACTAAATTTCCTACTAATTAGCTTCACCCATCACGAAGTTATACTCTCGATACAGCGGGTTGTGTTCTCGGATTGTAAGGTGTTCGGTAAGGAGTATGTCGGTCTGCCAATAGGTAACGTTCTCTATCGGTTTGACGCTCTAGTTTAATGTTTATATCATGAATTATGGTATCCATTGCTAATACTGTCCAGCGGAAATACTCCTAATATACCTTGTGTGACTCTCGGAATGACAGGATAGCTGAAACTGGTTGTGTTATATGTGCAATATCACATGGAAGGTGGTAACGTTCTGGAAATGTTTGCCTCTCGATCTTTTTGTGCATACATCAAATTGAGGTGCTCGTCACTACAATGTGTACTAATTTGTATCTCTGAACACGAAGTTATACTCCCTGAAACGCGGGTTTACTTCTCGAAGGTAAGGCTTTCTGCGAAAGGTTTTACTCTATACAAATTGGCAACGTGCAACAGCGGCTTGACTATGTACTTTAATAGATATACCGTGAAATAGGGCACCTAATGCTCATACTGAACAGCAGACTTGCTCACGGAATACTTGATCCTACTCTCGGAATCATAGGATAGGTGAAGCTATTGACTTAACAGTTCGATTCTCAAAAGTGTTGGAATCATTCTCGACAGGTTGGACACTCGGTCTTCAAAGACATACATGAAATTACGGTGCCCATCTATAAAGTGTATATTAATGTGTTTCTCAGAGCATGAAGCTCTACTGTAGATACTGCGGGTTAGCTCATCTGAAGGTAAGGACTCAGATAAAGATGATATGACCATACCAGTATGTAACCTTCTACAACGGTTCGACACTGTACATTAACCTTCATACAACAAATTACGGTGCCTTCTTCCAATACTGTTTAGCGGATCTACTCCGTCACTACCAGGTTTGACTTTCGGAATCACAGATATGTGATGCTATTGATATAGCAGGTCGATTCTCAAGGGGGCGGTAACGTTCTGGAACTAACTGAGCATCCTCCTTCTAATTCATACTTGAAATTAAGTTGCCGTCACTATAATGTATACTAATGTGTTTCTCTAAACATCAAACACGAAGTTCTACTTTCGGTACAGGGGGACAGGATATACGAATGTAAAGCCTTCGGTAAAATACTTGACTCTATACCAATTTATAACGTTCTACAACCGATTGATAATGTACTTTAATATGCATACCGTGAATTAGGGTGTTTATTGCCAGCTCTTTTCGGTGAATATACTACTGGAATACCTGGTTTAACTCTAGAAACCACAGGACGGGTGAAGCTGTTGACATAGCCGTTCGGCTCTCAATGAAGCTGGTATTTTACTCCAACAGGTTGACTCTCGATTTTGATATTTATACATGGAAATGTGCAGTACGACTGCAAGAATATCTACTAATTTGTTTCCGTGAACAATAAGTAAGACACTCCCTACAGCGGGTTATGTTCACGTAAGCCAATTTATTACGGTGAACGAATAACTATATAGCAATTGATAATGTTCACCGACGGATTGACTCTCTACTTTAATAATCATACCTTGGATTATGGTGTCTACTGTGAACGGCGGATTCACTCCCGCAATACCTGGATTGACTCTCGGAATCACAACAAATGTGAAGCTATTGACTCAGCATTGCGGCTCTCGAAGGAGGTGGCAACGATCTCGAACGATTTGATACTGGATGTTATTCATACATGATATTGCGGTCCCCGTGACTAAAGCGTATACTAGTTTGTTTCTCTAGACAAGAAGTTATACTCTCGATACAGCGGGTTAGGATCTGGAAGGGTATGGTAATCGCTATAATGTTTGACACTATATCAATATGTAACCACATACAAAGCTTTGGCTCCGGACATTGACATTTATACCATATAATACAGTGTACGATGCCAATACTGAACAGCGGATCGACTGCCAGAATACCAGATTTGACTATCGCAATCACAGGATAGATGCATCTATAGACTTAGACGTTCTGCTCCGAAAGAAGGTGGGAACGTCCTCTAACGGTTTGACTCCCTATTATTCTGTTCATACATGAAAATAAGGCGTCCGTCTGCTAAAATGTCTACTAATTTGTTTCCGTGTGCACGAGGAATGACACACGCGGCAGCGAGATATGTTCTATTAAGGTAACGTATTCGGTAAAAAGATGGACTCCATTTCAATAGGTAACGATCTCACACTTTAACACTCGATCGTGTAATTCACACATGGCGTGAATCCGCCGCTCATCATTATCAAGTAAAATAAAGTAATTCTTTTTAACCAATACGTTACCTTCCGAGAACCTATCCCGCTGCAGCGAGTGTCTTGAATAGTGCTCACGGAAACAAATTATTAGACACTTTAGCAGATGGAGACTGTTATTTCATGTCTGAGTAGCAAAATCGATAGTCAAACCACGCAAGAGTGTTACCACCTTCTTTGGGATTCGAACAGCTAAGTTAATAACCTCACGTATCCAAGGATTCCGAGTGGAAAACTAGGTACTCCGGGTGTAAATTCGCTGAACGGTATTGGCAATTGACACCTTAATTCAAAGCTTAATATTATAGTAGGGTGGCTTGCCACCGGAGGACATTCCCTAGTGTTATAAAGTTATACTCTTTATCGAGTATCTTACCTACCGTGAACCTAACACGCTGTATCGAGAGTATAAATTTTTGTTCAGAGGAGCAAGCCAGTATACATTTTAGTGACGAGCCCCTTAGTTTCATGTATGAATTAAAAGATCAAGTGTCGAAACTTTCGAGAACGTAACCACCCTCTATGGGAGTCCAAAGGCTACTTTGTTAGCTTTGCACATGTTGTGAGTCCGAGGGACAAACCAAGTATGCCGTGAGTATATCCATTGAACAGTTTTGGTAGTAGACGACATAATTCACGGATTCAATCTCAACACGTTGACGCATACGTGGATATTTGGTGTCTGTTCCGTGCGGCGGCGATTCAACTAGTGGTCCGCTCCATGGTGCGGCGCGGCACCAAATTATACCATTCAATGCCTGCGCCCTAATGCCTACTATCACGTTAGGAGGAAACTAACTTCCACTTTGACTCTTCGGCGTTTCAGAGATTTATTTGCACTCTTCGACGTTTCGATGACTCCTTTTTACCGTTTTAATGGAATTTTTTTACTTTCTCCGCGATTTTCCATGATGCGATTTGAAAACCCGTGAAAATGGCCAAACAGGGGAAATCTTCCCTTACAGGAGTTTTGGAATCCCGGGCGTTCCCTTGATCTTCGCATTGTACATCTTGAGGGCGGATAAGTCCTCTCACGCGAGGGGATGGTGAAGTAATCCCTCTCCAGCAAGGTAAAGCGCCGATACCTCAGGCACGTAATATATATAAATTGCATATCACCCATGCGCGGTGTCCGGAGCACTCTCCGATTGTGTGGCCACTCGATATTTATGACACCGGGGGGACGCCCTCGAGTGTAGAGCACGTGGCCCTGCCCCTGGCCCATTGTCAGCCAAGTTCTCCGTGACAGAGTCCAAGATCGGTCAAGTAGGGGTTTAGCTTCTCTTGTTTCGGACCATGAGAAGTTTAGAACAGAAGTAATAGGACACTTTCAAACGCAATATCTCTCAACAAATACTGCGACCGTTTGTCGCACACGACGAAAATAGTTCAAGGACGTAGCGTATGTTTTATGCGTAAATTATGTTGAGTGCGAGCGGCAATTTCGTCGAATCCCCGACTAACGACTTCCAGGCGCCCTGGCAACTTGTAACATGCAAAGGGTCTCTGGGGCTCCGCACTAGAGTTTTGTCTCCAGGATAGCCAAGGAAAGGTATATTGCCGGGCTATATGGCCGTGCGCCATTGTGCGATTTTCCAGAAAAATTCCCGTTCCATTGGCCGATCGCGGGCCTAGGGTTGAGCTTGAGGTATGCGAACTTTGACCAGCCTCTGGGCATTCGGCGGCCCAATTAGACATTTAGGACCGCGCACACGTAATGACGGGAATCAGTTATTTCTGAGAGAACGAATTCTACCCTGCTGACACTTGTTATATAATGTGTGACCTAGTAAGGGGGGTTGATCATTGAGAGTTTAGACAGCGACACGAAGTGTACGGAGAGTTTAGAGTTGACGGCAAGTGAAGAAGACTTTAGTTAGTGTGCGTTGTGAGTATTGTGGGTTGTGCGAAGTTTTTATGAGGCGCGAGGTCAGTACAGTTCTGATATGTTCCCGAGTACACATTTCTTCCAGTAGGTATAAAGGCGGTGTGATGTTTCCTTCCTTCTAAAAAGGCGGTTATCATTTTTCATTTGTCATTTTTGCCCATCTAAATATTAGATACAAAGGATATGGAATTCAGAAATTCGTCTCATGAATCTGTATCTGGAATGAAGCGAAAGAGACGACGAAATAGAATACTTTGATCGTCATCATCGAACACGGCAACCGATAGGAGTACCACGGAGGAAGAAGTATCGGAGTCTGGTTTAGGAGATCAATATGATGATGCGGAATGGCTGAAAATAGCAGAAAAATTTGCATCAGAGGAAAAGTGATCAGAAGAAGAAGAGCTACTGATCATGTGGACGGCCTGCGTCGGTCCTGTTGCGTTATATAAATTATTTTTCGCGGACGTGATATTTGAGATCATCGTTGAAGAGACGAATAAATACGCTGTTCTGTGAATAGCGAATGCATCATATGGCAGGATACAACATCAACAAGCATGGAACCCCATTACAAAAAGTGAATTGAATACCTTTATTGGTATCGTGCTTGTTACGCTTGTAGTGCAGGTTCCCGAAATTGGACTATATTGGTCCATAAAGGCGATGCACGCGAATGCGCGTATAATAAAGACAATGGAACGCGATCGATTCTTGGCTATATTGAAGGACTTGCATTTTTCTGATAATGCTACAGCTAAAACCGAGAATCAGTTACACAAAATCCGAAATGTAGAGGATAAAATTCTTCGTGCATTCCAAGATGCAGTAAAACCCGGTAAAAGTGTAGTAATTGACGAAATTATGGTTCCGTGGAAAGGACACCTTAATTTTCGTCAATATATACCAGGTAAGCGGCACAAGTACGGAATAAAACTGTACAAACTCTACCTCCACATATAATGTGCATATTTATTCCGCAAGAAATGAAATGTGAATTCTAAAAGCACATTCTCATGACGTGGTCATGACATTGATACGAGATCTATTTTTCGAGGACCGGATATTATTTACCGACAGTTTTTATACATGTATTCCTTTAGTCGAAGATCTTCTCACCAAAAGCACATATATTTGCAATACAGTAAAAATAAATGGAGAGTTTCAACTGCCACAGGCAAAGCAGAAACTGAATCGGGGCGACATTATATCTCTTGAAAATCGAAGAGGCGTGAAATTTTTAAAGTGGACCCACAAAATTGCCATCTGTATGTTAACCACTTCGAGATCTCACAATTGCGCCATTATTCGTAGCAAAGATGATAAATTAAAACCACACACCGTTTTTTCTTACAATAGTGCGAAGATGATAGTTGATATATCAGATGAAATGTGATCCCATTGCAAATGTTAACGGAAAACCGTAGAATGGTGTAGAAAAGTTATTATGGAGCTACAATCCGGTAGTTCCATAGTAAATGCATGGTACATCCACAAACAGTGGGGAACCAAGCGTAAACCAAATCTAAAATTTAGAGAGAAAATTATTGATTATCTATTGAAGAGTGTTGAGAATCCCTCTAGTGAAGAGCAAATAGGAAGTAGACCGAAAAAACATTTTTCAAGTTCACTCCAAGGACCCGCGAGGAAGATGAGGAGGAGATGTAAAGATTGTTGCAAACGCTTAAAAAACTTAAAGGGTATATAGTACGCCACAAACAAAACAAAGAAAGTAATGACCTTTTGTATCAGTTGTCCGGATAAGCCGGCACTATGTTTAAAATGTTTTTAAAAATTGCATCGTTAACATAAGTCGTTATATTTTATTATATTCAATGTATTAATTAAATTGTACGTTACGTATTTTGTGTCAAATGTTTGATTATAAGGTTGAAATGTTAATGTATAATGTTAAATTAATAAAATAACATTTTGTAATACGCATTTATTGATTAACAAACGTGGCCCATCGACGATGCATGCCGCCCCACGGAACAATTTAGTATGGGCCACCGGCGGTTCATGCCGCCTCTGGGAACAGACAAGGATGGGGCACCGGTGAGTCAGGACGGAGTCAACGTGTTAAATTACAGTATCTATAAATATATGGACGACGGGGATGAAACGCATACGATACATTATCAAGGTAGGAGATGTTAACGAAGATAATAAAGTAGTGTCGCTCCGATCAACCGAACGTAACTTGAAGAACACTCTAGCCCTGTCGCTGCGGAAGCTTAGGTACGTATACAGACAAACAGGTAAAATATCAATAATTGTAACAAAATAATATCGTAAACGTAAACTCAGATATCTCCAAAGACACTTTCATTCGGAAATACAGTTTTTCAAAATAAAAGTTGATAATTATGTAAAAAATGGAAAATAGAACAGCTGGAAATAACATTGTGTATAAATAGATGAAGCCTGGAAAAAATGCATGCGGTACAATGTCAAGGTCTGGAAAATTAACGAAAATCTTCCAGTCGTGCCACACGGAGCTGCCGTACGCAACTACACGACCTCGCTAGTCATATCGCTCCGGCAGCGTATGTACATTTACAAGCATTCATATAGAATAACAGCAAACTTAACACAGTATTGTCTTAAACGTACAATGAACTAATTAGAGAGACACATTTTCTAATGAATACAAATTTTGAAATTTAGAAAAATATCAAAAATATCAATACTGTAAATTACACTATGGATAAGTATAGACAAAACTGCGAATGAATTCATAAAATACAATATCAAGTGTAAAGAAATTAACGAATACTGTACAGTAGTGTGTCTCCCATCTACGGTACGTAGCTACAAACCCACTCCGGCCGTGTCACTCTAGGCAGCGTAGGTGCGTATACAAACAATTATGTAAATTAAAAATAAGAATAACAAAATAATGTCATACACGTGCTCTCATCTAATTCTATAGACACTTTTACAATGAAATACAATTTTTGACATAAAAAATTGGAAATTATAATGAAAATCGAAAAGATTATAACTGTAACTTGCAGTGTGCCGAAATGAATGGAATACTGCGGAAAAATTCATACGGTACATATCATGGTTAGAGAATATAACGATGATCAATCACTAGTTTCGCTCCGACTTACCGAACGCAACAACAAACAACTCCAACCCTGTCCCTCCGGAATCGTAAGTACATACGCATACAATCGCATTAAATAACAGTAAGTTTTGCAAAATAACGTACAAAACGTACAATCATACTTTACTAAAGACAGTTTTGCAACGGAGTACGAATTTTTATACCGCAAATCGAAAATTTTGATAAAAACTGAAAATCTCTTAACAGTAAATAACAGTATGCGTAAATAAATGGTTGACCATGAAAAAACGCATACAGTACAATATCAAGGTTGAAGAAATTATCATCTAAATCATATAAATCATAATATATCATTTAAAATAACATCGAATTTAACAGAATATTGTCATAAACGTACACTCAAATAATTCCAAAGGCACTTTCACTAAGGTGTAAAATTTATTATGCTAAAAATTGAAAATTTTGAAAGAGAAAACGAAAATATCAAAATGGTTAGTTACAGTATGTCGGCATCAGATGAAATCTCCGACAGAAAGCAATCGGCGCAATATCAAGCAATTGATTACACAAATTAACAAGCACCCTACAGCAGTGTCACTCCAATCTAGCGAATATAATTACAAGGCCACTCCAGTCGTGTCGTTCCGGAAGCGTAGGTTCGTATACAGATGGTTATGTGGAATAACTATGTGTTTAACAAAATATTGTCACAAAAGTACACTCATCTAATTCCCTCGTCACATTTCATGAAAAATAGAGTTTTTTAAATTAAAAATTGGAAATTATGGAAGAAAACCGAACGCATCATAACAGTAAATTACGGTATACGTAAATAAATTGAAAACTGTGAACGAATGCATACGGTAAAAAAGCGAGGTTAACGAAAGTAACGTAGACCATTCAGTAGTGCACTTCGTACTGCAGTGCGCAACAACAAGAACAGTGCAATCGGTTCGCTGCGACAGCGTACGTACGCATATAGAAATGAAAACGAAAATATCCTAATAGTAAATAAAAGTATGAATAAATATATTGAAGACTGGGAAAAAATACACATAGCACAATATGAGGGGTATAGAAATTAACATAGACCACCCATCAGTGTCGTTTCGATCTACCTATCGCAACTACAAGACCAATAAAGTCATGTCGCTCCGCAAGCGTATGTACGAGTATTAGCCAATCACACTAAATAACAAAAATCGTGACAAAATATTGTCATAAATGTAAACTAAACTAATTCAAACATCACTTTTACTAAGAATTAAAATTTTTACGAATAAAATTTAAAAGTTATGAGAAAAATCGAAAATATCATACCATTGAATTACTGTATGTATAAATAAATGAGGAAAAATGCATGAGGTACAATATAAAGGATAATGAAATTATCGAGAAACGCAAAGTAAGGCGTCTGTCTGCACGCCTGTCTGCCGTACGATATTATAAATCCCGCCAGTGGTGTGGCACAATCAGCGAAGATACGCATACAGACAGTCATACAAAATAACAATTAGCTTAGCAGAATAACGCCATAAATGTGCACTCATCTAATTCCAAAGGCACTATTGCTATGAAACACAATCTTTTAAACTACAAATTGACAATTATGAAAAAATGTAATATATCACAACAGTAAGTTACAGCATATAAAAATAAATGGAAAACTGGGAAAGAATGCATACCTTACAAAATCAAGATTAAAGATAATATCAGAAACCTTCCAGCAGTGCCGATCCGTTCTGCAGTACGCAAATAGAAGACCACGCCAGTCATGTCGCTACGGCAGCGAAGGTGTTTATACAGAGAGTCATGCAAAATAGCAACAAGCATAACAAAATATTGTCATAAATGTACACTCATCAAATTCGAAACTCTCTTTCACTATGTAATACAATTTTTTCAAATAAAAACTGGAAATTTTGAATGAAATGGAAAATATCTTACCAGTAAATTACAGTTTGTATTAATAAATTGAAAACAGGGGAAAACTGCATACGGTACCTAATCAAGGTCAAAGAAATAAGCGAAGGTCATACTGTAGTGGCGCCCGATCTACCATACTTAACTGCAAGCTCACTCCAGTCATGCGGCTCCGGTTGCGTAGCCCGAGTACAGAAAATCCTATAATACAACAAAAAATTCTGCAAAATGTAGTCACAAACATACACTCAACAAATTCCAAAGTCATATTTACTAAGAAATACAATTTTTCTTACGGAACATTGAATATTCTGAAACTAGTCGAAAACATAACTGTTAATTATAGTATGTATATATAAATAGAAAACATGGAGAAAATGCACACGGGCAAAATCAAGGTTAGAGTAATTAACGATGATCATCCAGTAGTGCCGCACCGTTATGCCATATGCCACTACAGGTCCACCGTTGGCGTGTCGCTCTGGAAGCGTAGGTTTGTTTTCAGACTATCATATAATACATCAACAAATTAAACATAGTATTGGAATAAAGGCAGACTTATCTAATTCGAAAGACACTTTTACTATGAAGTATAGTTCTTTAAATCTGGAACTCGAAATTATGAATGAAATCGAAAATATTATAGCAGTAAGTTACGGTATATTGAAACAAACATGGAACTGTGTAAGAATGCATATGACACATCATTACGGCTATAGAAATAAACAAAGACCATACAGCAGTGCCGCTGTGATCTAATGACCGCAACTCTAACGCCGATCCAGCCGTGTCGATACGGAAGCGAAGGTACGCGTACCGACAACCAAATAATACAACAACAAATTCAACAATATAATGTCATAAACGCACATTCAACTAATTCCAAGGACAAATTTACTAGGAAATGCAATTTTTTAACTAAAAAATTGGAAATCATGAGAAAAATTGAAGATATCAGGGTAATAAATCGCAGTATGCATAAATAAATGAGAAATTGCCAAGGAATGCATACGGTACATTATCACGGTTAAAGGAACCAGCGGAAATATACAGTAGTATCGCTACGTTCGATTGAACGCAGCAAAAAGCGACTCGAACCATGTCCCCCTGGAAGCACAGTTACGTATATAAACAATGGTTTAAAATAACAATAAGTATAGCAAAGTAATGTCATAAACGTACACTCTGCTAATTCCAAAGGCACCTTTACTAAGAGATACAATTTCTTAGACAAAAAATTGACGATTCTGCAGAAAATTGAAAATATCATAACAGTAAATTTCTGAATGCATATATAAATGGACGACTGGGAAAAAATGCATACGGCACAATATCAAGGTTAAAGCAATTAACGAAAACCATCAAGTAGTGTCACTCCCATTTACCGGACGCAAATACAAGACGTCGAGGGTCGTATCGCTCCTGCAGCGTAGGTCCGTATACAGACAATCATATAAAGTAAGAATAATTTTAACCAAATAGTGCCATAGACGTAAATTCAACTAATTCCGAATACACTTTTACTGAGAAATACAATTTTTCAAAGGAAAAATTGAAACCTTTGAAAAGAATCGAAAATATCATAACAGTAAATTACACTATGCATAAATAATTGGAAAACTGCGAAAAAATGCAAACGGCAAAATATCAAGGTTAACAAAATAATCGGAGACCATCGAGTAGTATCGTTCTGATGTACCGTACGCAACTACAAGGGCACGCAAATCGTATTGTTCCTGCAGCGTAAGTACGTATAAACACAGTCATGTAAAATTGCAACAAGTTTAACAAAATTTTGTCATATACGTACACACAACTCATTTCAAAGACACTTTTACTAGGAAATACAAATCTTTAATCTAAAAATTGAATATTATGAAAAAAATCGAAAATATAATAACAGTAAATAACAGAATGTATAAAAAAATGTATAAATCCGTAAAAAAATTCATACCGTATAAAATTATGGTTACAGAAATTAACGAAGACCATCCAGTTTGCCGCTCCGATCTGCCGTGCAAGTCCAGTCCAGCCGTGTCACTCCGGCAATGTAAGGACATTTACAGACTATAATATAAAATAACAAAAAATTTATCAAAATATTTTCGTAAACATGCCCTCAACTATTTCCAAGAACATTTTTCCTACAAAATACAATTTTTGAAGTTAAAAATTTAGAATTTTGGAAAGAATCGAAAATATCATAATAGTATATTACAGTATGTCGAAATAAATAGGAAACTGTAAAAGAGTGCATACGAATTAATATCAAGGCTATTGGAATTAACCAAGACCATATAGTATTCTCGCTCCGTTCTACCTTACGAAACTACTTGCCCGCTCCAGGTTTGTCGCTCCGGAACTGTAGGTATGTATACAGACAATCATATAAAATAACAATGCATCCATCAAAATCGTGTCACAAACGTACACGCAACTAACTCCAAGGACACTTTCACTAAGAAATACAATTCTTTTAACGTAAAATAGAAAACTTTGAAAAAAATCGAATATATCATAAGAATAAATTACAGTATGTATAAATTAACGGACAGCTGCGAAAGAATGCATACGGTACAATATCAAGGTTAGAGAAGTTATCGAAGATCACACAGTAGCGCTGCTGCGTTCTAGAGTAAGCAACTACAAGATAATTCCTGCCGTGTGGTTCCGTAAGTATAGGTACTTATGCTGACAATCGTATAAAATATCAATAAGTTTAAAAAGATAATGTCACAACCGTACAGTCAACTCACTGTAAAGGCACATTTACTAAGAAATGCAATCTCTAGAACTACGACTTGAAAATTTTGAAAGAAATCGAAAATATTTTAACAGTAAATTACAGTATGTATAAATAATTTGCAGTATGGGAAGAAATGCATACGGTACAATATCTAGTTTACCGAAATTAAAGAGGTGCATTCAGTAGTGTCGCTCCAATATAGCGGACGCAACTGTAATAGCACTCCATCCGTGTCCCTTCGGAAGCGTAGGTACGTATATTAACAATCATATAATATAACAAAAAACATCACGACGTGAGGTCATAAACGTAGACTCAACTAATTCCAAGTACACTTTTACTTAGAAATGAAATATTTGAATGTAGAAATTGAAAATTATGAAAAATGATCGAAAATATCATAACAGTAATTTACATAATTTATAAATAAACGGCAGACTGTGAAAAAAATGCATGTGGTTCAAAATAAGGGATAATCAAATTAAGGAAGGACATCCATTAGCGTCGCTCCATTCTGTCGTACACAACAAGACATCACCAATTGTGTCCCTCCGGCAGCGGAAGTACGTATGCAGACAATCATATAAAATAACAAAGAATTTAACATGATATTGTCGTAAACGTACAAACAAACAATTCCAAAGACACTATTACAAGGAAATACGACTTTCCAGTGTAAAAATTGAAAATTTTGAAAAAAAATCGAAATCATCATAACAATAAATGACACCATTTGTAGATAAATATAAAATTAGAAAGAATGCATACGGTACAATATTATGGTTAAGGAAATTAACGACGGGCATACAGTATGCCTCCCCGATCTGCCGCACGCAACTACAAGACCATTCCAATCGTGTCGATACGGAAGCATAGGTACGTATACAGACAAGTATATAAGGTAATAACAAACGTAACAATGTATTGTCATAAGCTGAAGCTCAACCAATTCAGAAGGAAACGATACTGAGAAGTACAGTTTTTAACTTAAAAATAGAAAATTTTGAAAGAATATCGAAAATATAACAGTAAATTGGAGTGAGTATAAATAAATAGAAAACATGGGAAGAAACGGTTGCGGGATAAAATCAAGGTTATAGAAATTAAGGCATATTATCCAGTTGTACTTCTCTAATCTTCCGTATGCAACTAAAACATGATTACATTCGTGCAGATCCGCAGCGCCGATAGGCATACGGTGACGATCAGGTTTGCATCACAACTGTCTACCATACTTAACTGCAAGTTCACTTCCAGTCCTGTCGTTCCATTAGCGTAAGCACGTGTACAGAAAATCATATAGTATAACATCAAATTCAACTTAATACTGTTACAAACGTATGCCCAACTAATTCCAAATGCACTTTTACTAAGAAATACAATTTCTAAAATATATAATTTGCATGTTGCGAAGAAAATGGAAAGTATCGTAACAGTAAATCACTTTATTTGTAAATTAATTGAAAACTGAGAAAGTATGCATACGGTACTGTATTAAGGTTAAAGAAATAATTGAAGACCATTCAGAAGTGTCCCTCACACCTAGTGAATGCAACTACAAGACCACGCCAGTCGTGTCGTTCCGGAAGGGTAGGTACGTATACAGAGAATCATGTAAAATAATATTGAATTTAACAAAATATTGTCATGAACGTACACTCATCTAATTCCAAGGACACTATAAAAAAGAAATGCCATCTTTTAAACTAAAAACTGAAAATTTTGTCAAAGGTCGAATATATCATAGCAGTAAATTACAGAATGGATAAATAAATTGGAGACTGTGGAAAAAGTATGCGGTGCAATATAATGTATACACAAATTAACGAAGGTCATACAGCAGTGTCGCTCCGATCTAGTGAACGTAAGTACAAGAGCAGGCCAGTCGTGTCGCTCCGGAAGCGTAGGTACGTATACAGACAGCTATATAACTTAACAATGAGTACATCAAGATATTGTCATACGTGGAACTTTAAATAACTAATTGGAAACTACTTTTACCAGAAAGTACAATTTTCTAAATTAAAAACTGAATATTAGAAAAAGTATCGAAAATACCATAACCGCAAATTAGAGTATGTACAATACATGCAAAACTAGGAAAAAATGCATGCGGGCAAAATCAGGGTTAAAGAAATTAACGAAGACCATTCAGTATGCCGCTTCCACCTGGCGTATGCAACTACAGGTGCACTCCAGCCGTGTCGGTCCAGAAGTGTAGGTACGTTTAGTGACAATCATGTGCAGTAACAATAAGTTTATCAAAATAATGCCATAACCGTGCACTCAAATAATTTCAAAGGCACTCATACTAAGAAATACAATTTTGCTACATAAGGATTGAAAATTTCGATGCAGAACGATAATATTACAACAGTAAATTACAGAATTTTTAAATAAATAGAAAACTGAGACAGAATGCATATGGTACAAAATCAAGGCTAAGGAATTAACTGAAACCATGCAGTAGTGCCGCTTCAACCTGCCGTATACAACTACAAGACCCCGATAGTCTTGTTGTTCCTGCTGGAATGGTACGTATACAGACAGAAGTATAAAATAGCAACAAGCTTAACAAAATACTGTAATAATCGTGAGCTCAACTAATTCAAAAAGAAATTTTACAAAGAAATACAACTTTCTAAAATAAAATTAAAAATTTAGAATCAAGTCGGATATTCCATAATAGTAAATTACAGTATGTATATGTAAATAAAAATCTGGTGAAGCTGCATTTGGTACAATATTAATGTTAATTAAATTAACAAAAAACATACTGTAGTGTCGATCCGATGTCCCGAAGACAGCTACAAAACCACTCCAGTCCTGTCGTATCGGTATCGATGGTGCATATGGTGACAATCATATAAAATAACAAGGAATATGACAAAATAATGTCACAAACGTATGATCAACGAATTCTAAAGGTACTTTTCATATACGACATAGTTTCTGAAATTGAAAACTTGAAATACTGAAAAAGATCGGAAATACCGAAGCTGCAGTTTGCAGTATGTATAAATAAATCGTTACTGGGAACAAATGCATACGGTACAATATCAAGGTTGAAGAAGTTAAAGAAGGCCGTCCGGTAGTGCCGATCTGTTCTGCCGTACATAACTTAAGATCCTCGCTGCCGTGTCAAGCCTCGAGCGTAGGTACGCCAACAGACAATCATATAAAATAACAACAAACCTGACAGGATAATGTCATGATCTTTCACCTAACTATTTCCAATGGCAGCTTTACTATGAAATACATTTTCTTACAATAGAAATCGAAAATTATGAAATGAAATCGAAATTAAGATAACAGGAAATAACAGAATGTATAAATAATTGGGAAAATTGATATGAAATTCATACGGTGTAAATTCATGATTACAGAAACTAACGAAGACCATCCAGTATGACGCACCTAACCAGCGTACGCACCTGCAAATCCAGCCCAGCCGTGTCACATCGGCAACATAAGTATATTTACTGACTAGCATATAAAATAACAATTAGTTTAACAAGATAATGCCATAAGGGTACAATCATCTAATTCCAAAGACACTCCTACTAAGGAATTCAATTCGCTAAATTAAGAATAGGACAATTTGAATGAAATCGTATGTATTACTCCAGTAAATTGCTGTATGTAGGAATAAATAGAATATATCAATGCGATACATATCGTACAATATCAAGATTTAGGAAAATTTGGAAGACCATCCAGTAGTGCCGCACGGTTCTGGTGTACGCAACTACGAGACCTCGGCGGCCGTATCACTGTGACAACGTAGGTACGTATACAGATAATCGTACAAAATAACACTAAGCTTAACAAATCCCAACGAGTCTTGTCGCTCCGCCAGTGTAGGTACGTATACAGAAAGTCATGTAAAATAATAATAGTTTAACAAAATATTGTTATAAACGTACACTCAAGAATATCCAAAGAAGTTTTTCCTAAGAAGTGCATTTTTAAAATTAAAAATCGCAAATTTTGTACAAAAGCGAAAATGCCATAAGAATAAATTCCAGTATGCCGAAATACGTAGAAAAATGGGGGAAGTGCATAGGTTACACTTTCAAGATTAAAAAAATTAACGAAAACCATTCAGTATTGATGCTCCGATTTACTGTATGCAACTGCAACACCACCCTAACTATCATATATAATAACAAAGAATTTAACAAGATATCGACATAAACGTACACTCAACTAACTCGAAAGTCGCTTTTACTAAAAAATACATTATTTGAAATTATAAAATTTGAAATTTCTAAAAAAATCGGATGTATCGTAACAATATGTTACATTATGTAGAAATAATTGGAAAGCAAAACAAAAATGCATACGTTAAAATATCACGACCAATGAAATTAACGAAACCATTCCAGTACTGCGGCTCCGCGGTACCGTTCGCAGCTACAAGTCCATTTCCGCCCTGTTGCCCCGTTGCGTCAATGCGCATACGTTGACGGCCATAGTCGAGTCGCACCGATAAACCTTACGCAACAACAAGTCCACACCCGCCGCGTCGCTGCGGAGGAGTATGTACATATACAGAAAATAAATATAAAATTACGATAAGTTTAACATAATATTGTCATAAACGTAAACTCATCCAATTCAAAAGACGCTTTTACTAAGTAATACTATGTTTCATATTAAAAATCGGATATTTTGAAAACTAATCGAAATTGTCATAGCATTCCATTGCAGTTTGTGTAAATAAATGGTTGACTGTGAAGAAATACATACGGCTCAAAATCAAGGTTACAGATGTTAGCTAAGACCATCCAGTAATGCCGCTCCGATCAACCGAAAGCAACTACAAGACCACAGCAGTTGTGTGGCATATGGCAGTGTTGATACGTATACGCACAATCATATAACGTAACAATAAGATCATCAGAATATTGTCATAACCGTACACTTGGCTAATTCCAAAGACACGGCAACTTTGACATACAATCCCTTAAAACAAAAATAAAAAATTATGAAAAAAATTGAAGATATCATAACAGCAAATTATAGTATGTACACGTAAATAGAAAACAGAGAAAGACTGCAAACGGTACAATATCAAGGTCAAAGTAATTAACAAAGACCTAAAGGGACGGTCGCTCCGATCTAGCGAACGCAACAACAAAACCACTCCAACCGTGTGGCACCGGACGCGTACGTACGCAAATAGACAATCATATAAATTAACAACAAGTTTGACAGAATATTGTCATATACGTACACACAACTATTTCCAAAGATACGTTTACTAAGAATTACAAATCTCTAAGGATGAATTTATAATTTTGAAAAATCGAACATACCATAATAGTAAATTATAGCAAATGAAATTTAATAGCTGATTGTGTAAGAATTAATACGGTACAATATTATGGTTAAAAATATTAACAAACACCATACAGCAGATTCGCACCGATCCGATGAACGCTACTACAAGACCACAGCAGCTGTGCCGCTCCGGGAGCGCTGATACGTATATAGACAATCCTATAAAGTACCCAAGAGCTTAACAAATTATAGCCACAAATGAACACACAACTAATTCCAAAGACACTGTTATTAAGAAATACAATTTTTTAAACTAAGAATCCGAAATCCTGAGAAAAAAAAAATCGAAAATATCGTAACTGTAAGTTACAGAACGTTAAAATAAATAGAAATGTCCGTAAGAATGCATACGGTACGATATAAATTATAATGATATTATCAAAGACCATACAGTACTCCCCACCGATCTGCCGTACGCAATTACAAGACCACGCCAGACGTGTCTTGCTGACAGCGCAGGTACGTATACAATAAATAATACGATTTAGAAACGAATTTAACATTATATTGTCATAAACGTACACACAAATAATTCGAACGATACATTTACTGAGAAATACAATTTTTGAAATTAGCAACTGGAAATTTTGAAGAAAATGGAAAATATCATAAAAGTATACTGCAGTGTGTAGAAATAAATTGAAAACAGCGAATGAATGCATATGGTACAATATTATGCTTTAGGAAATTAACGAACACCATCCATTATAGCTCCCCGATCTGCCGTACGCAACAGCAAGATTACACCAGTCGTGTCGATCGGGCAGCATAGGTACATATCATGACAATTACATAAAATAACACTATGTTTAACAAAATTATGTCATAAACGTACACTCATCTAATTCCAAAGACACTTTTCCTAAAAAATACAATTTTTTAAAATAAAAGAAGAAAATTTATAAGAAAATTGAAAATATCACAACAGTAAATTTCAATGAGTAGAAATAAAGGGAAAATTGTGATAGAATGCATACGGCACAACATTAAGGTTGAGGATGTTAGCAAAGACCATCCAGTAGTATCGTTTCTATCCACCGAACGCAACTACAAGATCACTCCAGCCGTGTCGCTCCTGCAGCGCAGGTACATATGATGACAATCATATAAAATAATAATGAAATTAACAAAATATTGTCATAAACGAACACTCAGCTAATTCCAAGGACACAAGAACTATGGAATACAATTTTTTATAATAAAAAATGAATATTTTGAAAATAAATGAAAATATCATGGCAATAAATTGCAGTATCTGTAAATACATAAGTAACATGGAAAAGACGCGTACAGAACAATTTCAAGGTTAAAGAAATTAAAGACGACCATCCAGTACTGTCGCTCTGATATAGCCAATGCAACTACAAGATGACTCCAGTTATGTCGCTCGTGAAACTTAGGTACGTATGCACACAGTCGTATAAAATAACAATGCGATTAACAAAATTATGTCATAAACGTGAACCCAACGAATTCATCTGAAACTTTTGTTCAGGTATACAATTTTTTATATTAAGAATAGTAAATTTCGATCCAAATCAAAGATATCATAACTGCAAATTACAGTATATAGAAATAAATGGAAAACTGGGGATAAAATGCATTCTGTAAAATATCAGGCTTAGAGGAATTATTGAAGATCGTAGGTTAGTGTCGCTCCGATCTACTGAATGCAACTGCAAGACTACTCCACCCGTGTCGGTCCGGAAGCGTAGATGCGTATGCAGACAATCATATACAAAAACTATAAGTATATCCAAATAATTTCATAATCGTACACTGAAGTAATTCCAAGGACATTATTGCTATGAAATACAATTTTTTAAATTAATAGTTAAAAACTATGTAAAAAAATCGAAAATATCGTAACATTAAACTGCATTGGGAGAAACAAAGGGAAAATTGCGAAAGCATGCAAACGGTACAATATCATTTTTAATGGAATTAACGAACGCCATCCAGTAGTGCCACTCCGATATGCCGTACGCAACTAGAAGACATTGACAGTCGTGTTGCTTCGGATGGGTAGGTACGTATACTGGCTGTGTTATAAAATAAAAATATGTTTACAACCGCATATTAAAGACGTGCACGCTAATAACTCCAATGGCACTTCTACTGTGAATACAATTTCTAAAACTAAATGTAGAAGATCTTGAAAGATAATCGAAAATATCAAAACAGTAAGTTACAGTATGTAGAGATAAATAGAAAAGTTCGAACGATTGCAAACGGTACAATATCAAGGTTAAAGTAGTTAACAAAGACCATACTGCAGTGTAGCTCCGATATATTAAACACAACCATAGGATTGCTCTAGCAATGTCGCTCCGGAAGCGTAGGTACGCATGGAGGCAATCCTATAATATAACCAAGAATTTTACAAAATATTGTCATCAACGTACACTCATCAAATTCCAAAGAAACTTTTCCTAAAAAGTAAATTATTGTTATTTGAAATTTGAGAATTTTGAAGAATCGAAAATATCATAACAGTCAATTACAGTATCTATAAATAAATGGAAAACTGCAAAGAAATGCAGACCGTACAAAATCAAGGCCTATGAAATTATTAAAAACCATTCAGTAGTGCCGCTCCGATTTGCCATACGTAACTACAACACATCGCTTGTCGTGTCGCTCCGGCAGCGTAGTTACGTATAAAGAAATTGATGTAATGTAACAACTAGTTTAACAAAATAATGCCATAAACGTGCACCACCTAATTCCAAAGACACTTCTACGAAGAAAATCAATCCTTTTAATAACAATTGAAAATTACGAAGAATGTCGAAAGTACCAAAACAGTAAATAGCAGTATGTAGAATTATACAGAAAACTGCGAAATAATGCATTCGGTACAATATCAAGGTTAAGAAATTAACACAGACGTGACGATCCGGTAGCGTAGGTACGTGTACACAATATCGTATAAAATAACAATAAGTTTAACAAGCTAACGACATATACGTCCTCAGAGGTAATTCCAATGGCTCTTATAATAGGAAATACAATTCTTTAAAATAAAGATTGAAAATTTTGAAGAAAAATCGTAGATATCATAACAGCATATTCAAGTATGTATAAACAAATGGAACACAAGGCAAATAAGCATACGGTACAATATCAAGGTTAATGAAACTAACGAAGACCATACGGTAGTGCGGATTCGATCTGCAGTACGAACCTACAAGACCTCGCCAGTCGTGTCCCTCCGCCAGCGGTGGTACGTAAACAGACAATCATATAAAATAACAATAAGTTTAAAATAATATTGTCATAAATGTACACTCCATTTATTCCCATGCCACTTTACCAAAATATATAATTTTTTAAAATAAAAACTGAAAATGTTGTTAAAAATCGAAAATATCAGTAAAGTGAATTACAATATGTAGAAATGCGTAGAAATGTACGCATGAAAGCACACGGAACAAGATTGAGATTAAGAAATTATCAGAGACCATACAGCATTGTCGGTCCGATATACCTTAAGTAACTGCATGTCCACTCCTTTCGTGTCGCTTTGGAAGCGTTTGCACGTAAAGAGAAAATGCTATAAATTAACAGCAAGCATACCAAGATATTGTCATAATCGTAGTCTCGACTAATTCAAAAAACACTTTTCCAAAAAAATAAAATTTTCGTAATTATAAACGTGAAATTTTGGCCGAGAATCTAAAATACGACAACAGTAAATTACAGTATATACAAATAAATCGAAAACTGTGAGAGAATGCTTACGCTACAATTTTTCGGTTAATGAAATTAACAACAATTGTGGCGCTTGGTTCTACCGAGCGCTACTGCAAGACCACTCCATTCGTGTTGCTCCAAGAGCGTAGGTTTGTATACAGACAATCAAACAATACAACAACAAATACAACCAAATATTGTTAGAAACGTACATATATATATAACTCCAGAGACACTGTTCCTATGAAATACAAATTTTGTAAATTCAAGTTTGAAAATTTTGAAATAATTGAAAATATGATGTCAGTAAATTGCAGTACGTATTATTGAATGAAAGACTGGGAAATCATGCATACGGTAAAATATAGTGGTCATCGAAATTAACGAAGACCATCCAGTAGTGACGCTCCGATCTGCTGTACGCAGGAAGATGTCTTCGTCAGACGTGATTGCTAGGGCAGGGCAGGAACATATACAGACAAACGTATAAAATAACAATAAGTATAATGACATAATGTCACATACGTACACTCAACTAATTCCAAAGGCACCATACCAGAGAGATACAACTTTTCATAGTAAAAATTGAAAATTTTGAAAAAATAGCAATAATATCAAATTAGTAAGTTACAGTAGGTAGAGATAAAAAGAAATCTGTGAAACAATGCAAATGGTACAATATCAAGGCTAATGATATTAAAAAAGAACATACATTATGCCGCTCCGATCCGCAGTACGCAATTGCAGGACTGTATCTGGAGTAAAACACCGTGTTCAGAGGGAGGAACTTGTATATAGTTTAGTCTCGAGCGCCATAACTTCATACACGGATTAGAAGGTCGTCAAACCACCGTATTCCGGGAGTAAGTCCGGTCAAGAGTTTTGGCAATAGACGCCTTCATTCACGGCTGAATATTACAGTGGAGCGCGAAACCATTTGAAAGCGTTACCAGTTGGTATAATATAAAACGTGTTACCCAACGCCGTACCTTCCGCGAACCTCACCGTCATCATAGAAAGTGTAAGTTCGTGTTCACAGAAAAAACTTAGTATTCATTTCTGCGGCGAGCACCTTATGTTCATGTATGAATTAGATGATCGACTTTCAAACCATTCCAGATCGTTTCCACCTTTGTTGCGACTCGAACGGCTAAGTCAATAGCTTCGCCTATCCTGTGAATCCGAAAGTCAAAGGAAGAATTCCGGGAGTAAATCGGCTATACCGTATTGGCATCGTACACCCTATTTCATGGTAGAAATATTAATGTTCAGAGTCAAACTTTGAAGGATGTTACGTATTGATATAGTGTAAGACATCATGGAATGGCCTTACCGTCTGAGAAACGAACCCGCTGAATCAAGAGTATATCTTCGTGTTCAGAGGTCAAATTAGTATAGATTTTAGTGCCGGGCACCTTCAATTTATGTATGCATTAGAAGGTCGAGTGCCAAACCCTTGGAGAACGATACGACCTACTATGAGCGCCGAACAGCTAAGTCAATAGCTTAGTCTATCCTATGAGTGCAAGTGTCAAACCAGTTATTACGGAATTAAATGCACTGTGCAGTACTGGCAATAGACAATTTAATTCACGGTTTGAAATTATAGTAGGGAGTTAAAAATTTTGAGAACGTTACCAATTTATTTATGTTCAAACGCCTCATCGATGGACTCATCCACCGAGAGCCTATCCCGCTGTATTGAGAGTACAACATCGTATACAGGGAAACAAATTAATTTACAACTTACTGACGGTCACCTTAATATAATGTATTAATTAGAAGATCGAGGGTAAAACCGTTAGTGATCGATACCACCGTAGTTGAGAATCGATCGCCTTAGTTATTTACTTCACCCATCCTATGATTCCGAGAGTAAAATCAGGTACTCTGGGAGTAAATGCGCTGAAAATTATTGGCGTTAGACGCCTGAACTCCCCGTGTGAGTATTAAAGTACAGAGTCAAACCGCTGGAAAAACGTTACCAATTGCTATAAGGTCATACTCAATACGGGATACCTTACCATCCGTGAACATAACCCGCTGTAACGAGATTATATCTGAGTGCTGAGAGAAGCAAATTAGTACACATTCTAAAGTCGGAAACCTAATTTACGTACATGGATAGAGAAATCATGAGTAAATGCTTTCGAGAATGTTGCCACATTCCTAGAGAGTCGAACGGCTAAGTCAATAGCATCACCTATCGGATGATTCCGAGAGTCAAACCAGGTTCTCCGGGAGTACAGTATTTGAAATAATCGCCTTACTTCTCGGTATGAATATTAAAGGAGACCGTCATACTGTTGTACAATGATACGTATTCCTATAAAGTCAATCTTTCTAGGGAAGGCCTTACCTTCCGAGAAGCTGTCCCCATACATTGAGGGTAGTACTTCGTGTTCAGTGAAGCAGATTAGTATACATTTTGGTGATATAATCCTTAATTATAAGTATGAATTTGAAGATCGAGGGTCAAATCGCACGAGAATGTTACCCCCCTTCTGTCAGAGTCGAACGACTATGTCAATACCTTCACCTATCCAGGGATTCGGAGAGCCAAACCAGATATTCCTGGTCTAATCCGCTGAACAGTATTGGAAATAGACAGCTTATTTCATGTTGTGAATAATAATGCAGACCGTCAAACCGTTCAAGAGCTTTACCTATTCGTATACAGTCAAACATTTTACCGAAGGCCTTACCTTCCTAGAAGTTAACCCGCTCAACAGAGGGTGCGGCTTCGTGTTCAGAGAAGCAAGTTTGTATGAATTTTAGTGACAGGCACCATAATTTCATGTATTACTTATTAGATCGAGTGTCAAACCGTTCGAAAATGTTAGCACCTTCTTTTAGAGACGAACGGCGAAGTCCATAGCTTGACGTATTCAAATATTCTGAGAGTTAAACCATGTATTCCCGGAGTAAATGTTACTAATTTGCTACCTTGAATACTGAGCAAGACACTTGCTGCAGCGGTTTGGGCTTCTGGGAAGGTATTGCCCTCGGTGAAAAGTTTGGCTCTAAATTAAAAGATAAAGCTCTATATCCGTTGGACGCTCTACCTTCATATTCATACCGTGAAACAAGCTGTCTATTGCCAATATTGTCCAGCGGATGTGCTCCCGGAATAGCTGGTTTTACTTTCGGAATCACAGAATAGCAGATGCTATTTTCTTAGCCGTTCCATTCTCAGCGAACGTGGCAAAGGTCTTAACGGCTTGACCCGAGATCTTCTAATTCATGCTCGGAACAATGGTGCCCCCCTATATTATGTGTACCAATGTGCTTCTCTGATCACGAAATAATAGTCTCGATGCAGCGGGTGTAGTTCGCGGAAGGTAAGGCCTTCGGTAAAACGTTTGACCCCTCTACGTATATGTAACGATCTACAACGGTTTGACAATGCACTTTAATATTCATACCGTTTATTTAGGCGTGTTTTGCCATTCCTGTTGAGCGTATTTAGTCCTGGGATACCTCGCTTTAACTACGGAACCACAGGATAGGTGATGCTATGGACGTAACTGTGCGTCCCTCAAGGCAGGTGGTAACGATCTCGAACAGCTTGTGTCTTGATTTTGCTGTTCATACACGAAAATATGGTGTCCGTCTGCTCAAATGTCTAATAACTTGATTCCACTGCCACTATGCAGGGCACTCTCTACAGCGGGTTACGCTTCTCGGAAAGTAATGCCCTCGGTAAAATTTTCGTCCTTATACCAATTGGCAACGGTGTCAAACGGTTTGGCGAAATACTTTAACATCAACCCGTGATTTAAGGAGTCCATTGCTAATACTGCTCATAGGATTGACTGCCCGAATACCTGGTTGAGCTCTCGGAATCACAGGAGAGCAGAAGCTATTGTCTTAGCCGTCACACTATCAGAGAACGTGGGAAAGTTCTAGAACGGTTCGACCCCCTATCTTCTTACCCATACGTGAAACTAAGGTGCGCGTCACTAGAATGTCTACTAATTTGTTCCTCTGAACACGGAGTTATACCATCGATACTGCAGGTTAGGCTTTCGAAGTGTAAGGTCTCCTGTAAAACGTTCGACTTTATACAAATTGGCAACGCACCCAAACAGTTAGATTCTCTACATTAATATTCAACCCGCGAATTAATGTGTCTATTGTCAATACTGTTCAGCGGATTTACGCTCGGAATACCTGCTGATACTCATATTATCACAGGATAGATGAAGTTATATCGAGGTCTTGATGTTGTACACTACAGCTCGAAGCGGCATTACTGCATGGTTTCAGTCAATTCCTTATCCTTGACTTTGTGCATATGCATTCTGTCACAGTTTTCTATTTATATATAGATAGTGCAATTTACTGCTGTTACATTTTCGTTCTTTTTGGAAAATTTCAATTTTTATGTAAAAAAAAATTGTATTTCTTATTAAAAGTGCCTTTGAAATTAGTTGTGTGTACGTTTATGACACTATCTTGTTATAAATAGTGTTATTTTATATGATTGTCTGTATAAGTAACTACGCTGTCGCAGCGACACGGCTGGAGTGATCCTGTATTTGCGTTCGGTAGATCGGAGCGGCACTACTGGTGGGTCGTAGTTAATTTCGATAAACTTAATTTTGTATGGTATGCATTTAATCCCGGTATTCCATTTATTTAATCATACAGTAATTTACTGCTTTCATATCATCGATTTTTTTTCAAAATTGTCAATTTTCAATTTCGAGAGTTGTATTCCTTAATAATATTGTCTTTCGAGTTAGTTGAGTTTACGTTCATGATAATATTATGTTAAACTTATTGTTATTTTATATGATAGTCTCTGTACATTCCGCCGCTTCCAGTGCGACACGACTGGAATGACCTCGTAGTTGTGTTCGGTAGGTCGGAGCGACGCTACTCTATCAGCATCATTAATTTCTTCAACCATAATACTGTACAGTATGGATCTCTTCCCAGTCTTCCATTTACTTATACGTGCTGTATATTACGGTTATGCTATTTTCGATTTTTTCATAATTTTCAGTTTATAAATTAAAAATTTGTACTTCTTAATAAAAGTGCCTTTTCAATTGGATAAGTTTACATTTATGCAAATATTTTGTTTAATTTTCTGTTGTATAATATGATTGTCTGAATACAAACTTACGCTTCTGCAGCAACACATCGTACATCGTAGCGACACTACTGTATGATTATCGTTAATTTCTCCTACCTCGATATCTTGTGTACCTTGTATCGTATGCATTTTTCCCCATTTTTCCATTTATTTGTACAAACTGTAATGTAGTGTTATGATATTTTCGATACTTTTCGCAATATTCAATTTGCGTTTTAGAAAATTGTATTCCTTATTAAAAGTGCCTTTTGGAATTAGTTGTGTGAATGCATATGACAATATTGTGTTTAATTCTTTGTTGCCTTATATGATTGTCTAAATACGTATCTATGCTTTCTGAGCGTCACGAATAGAGTGGTCTTGCAGTTGCATTCGGCATATCGGTGCGACACTACTGCATGATTTTCGATAATTTATCTATCCATGATACTGTACCGGATGCATTGTTTCCCAGTATTCCATTTATTTACTCATGCTGTAACTTACTGTTATGATATTTTCAATTTGGTTCACAATTTTCGACTTTTATTTAAAAGAATTGGTTTACTCTTAAAAGTATCATTGGAACTTGTTGAGTCTACGTTAGTGACAGTATTCTGTTAAATATAATGTTATTTCATATGATTGTCTGTATACATCGCTACGCTGTTTGTGCGAGACGACTGGCGAAGTCTTGTTGTAGCGTCCTACAGAACGGAGCGACCTTGCTATATGGTCTTTGTTAAATTCTATAACCTTAATGTTGTACCGTATGCTGCCTTTCGCAGTCTTCTATTTATCCCTACAAGATATAGATCACATTAATGATATTTCCCATGTTTTCCAAAGTTATCAATTTCGTTTTAAAAAACTGTATTTCTTAGTAAAAGTTTCTTTTGAGTTAGATGAGTTTAGGTTTATGACAATATCATGTTAAATTCTCTGTTATTTTATATGATTGTCTGTATACGTACCTATGATGCTAAATCTACACGACTAGTATGATCTTGTAGTTGCGTACGGCATATTGGTGCGTCACTACTGGATGGTATTTGTTCATTCCATTAACCACGATTTTGTATCGCATGCATTCTTTTGTAGCTTCGTATTTACCTCTGCATTCTGTAATTTAATGTTGTGATATTTTAGTTTTTTTTTCTAAATCTTCAGCTTCTTATATAGAAAATTGTGTTTCATAGAAAAAGAGTCCTTGGAATTAGTTGACTGTACAATTATGACAATATTTTGAGAAACCTATTTGTTATTTTATACGCTTGTCACTATACAAACCTACGCAGCCGATCGACACGGCTGGAGTGGTCTTGTCGTGGCGTACGTAAGATGAGACATATTTCATGGTCATCATTAATTCCTTTATCCATAATATTGCACCGTACGCATTCCTTTGCAGTTTTCCATTTATTTACAAATACTCTAATTTACTGATATCACATATACCATTTTCTTCGAAACTTGCAAGTTTTATTTAAAAAATTGCATTTTTTCAGGAAAAGTGCCGTGTGAATTAAAAGAGTTCACTTTTATGACAATATGTTGCAAATCACACGACTGTGGGACTCCCAAAGTAGTTGGTCACGTTCACGAACAGTTTATCCCTCGATTTTCTGATTCATAGATAACATTAAGTTTCCCGTCACTAAAATTTATAATATTTTCCTTCATTGGCGTCAAAGTTACACTCTCGGTACAGCGAATTAGCTTCTCGGAAGGTACGGCATTCGGTGAAAAGTTAGACTCAGAAGAGATAGGTAAAGTTGGTACAACTGTGTGACTCAGTAATTACATATTTATACCGCGAAGTAGGGTTTTAATGCCGATACTGTACAGCGGATTTAATCCCGTAATACCTTGTTTGACTCTTGGAAAGGCAGGATTGGTGTAGCGATTGATATCGCAGTTCATGTCTCACAGAAGGTGGAAACGTTCCCCAACGGTTTCACACTCGATTTTATAACTCATACAGGAAATTAAGGTGCACGGCATTAAAATGAATACTAATTCGTCCCTCTGAACAACATCATATACAATCGATACAGCGTGTTATATCCTCGGACGGTAAGATCTTCCGTAAACAGTTTGACTTAATAGCAATTGGTAACGTTCACAAAGTGTTTGACGCACTACTATATTATTTAATCTGTGAATTAAGGTACCAATTGGCAATGCTATTCAGTGGATTCACTCCTGGGATACCTGGTTTGACTCTTGAAATCGCAGGATACGTGAAACGATTGAGTTAACCGTTCGCCTCTCACAGAAGTTTGCAACGTTCTCGATCCGTATGAACCTCGGTATACTAATTCATACATGATGGTAATGTTCACCGTCGACTTGACTGTCTACCTTAATATTCATACCGCTTGATTAAGCACGTTTATTGCCAACGCTATTCAGAAGATTTACTCCCCGAATATCTGGTTTGAATTTCGGAATCACAGGATATGTGAAGCTATTTACTTAACCCTTCATGTCTCACAGAAGATAGTAACGTTCTCGAACGGTTTGACACACGACCTTCTCAGTCAAGCATGAAATGAAGGAACTCGGATCTAAAATGTATGCTACTTCTTACCCCTGCACACGGTGTTATACTCTCAGTACAGCTGGTCAATTTTTCGGAGGGTAAGGCATTCTGTAAGAAATTTAAACCTACAAGTGTAGGGAATGTTCAACAATGGCTTCACGGCCTTTTTTAATATTCAAACCGTGAATTGTGGTGTCTCTTGCCAATGCTGAACCGTGCATTAACTCCCGGAATATCTGGTTTAGCTTTCGGAATCACAGATATGTGAAGCTATTGACTTAGCCGGTCGTGTCTCACAGAAGCTGGTATCCTTCTCAAACTTTTTGACCCTCGACCTCCTAATACATACGTAAAGTTAAGGTACCCGTCACTGAAGTGAACACCAATTTCTATTTCCGAATACGAAGATATACCCTTAAAACCCCGAGGTTGCTTCTCCGAGGGTACGGTCTTCGGTAAAGCCTTTCGACTTTATAGCAATTGGTAACGTTCTCAATCGGTTTGGCTCTCTTCAATAAAATCCTTACCGAGAACTAAGGCGCCTATTGCCGATACTGTTCAGCGGATTTACTTCTGTAATACCAGATTTGATTATCGGAATCACAAGAATAGGCCAAGACCTTGACTCAGCCGCACAGGTCTCAAAGAAGGTGGTATCGTTCCCAAAGGGTTTGTCACTAGATCTTCTAACTAATATATGAAATTACGGTGCCGGCACTAAAATATGTACAATATTACTTTTCTGATTACGAACTAATACTCTCGAAACGGCGAGTTTGCTTCTCCAAGGGTAGGGCCATCGGTAAATTGTCTGACAATACACAAATTCGAAACGCTCCCAAACGATTTGGCGCACTTCTGTAATGTTTGACACTCAGAGATGGTGGCAACGTTCTCAAACGGTCTGACGCTATACTTTAATGTTCAAATCGTGAATTAAGGTATGAACTGCCAATACTGCACAGCGTATTCACACCCGGAATAACTGATTTGGCTATCTGAATCACAGCGTAGGTGATTCTATTGACATGACCTTTCATCTCTAGAAGATGGTAGTATCCTGGATCGAACGGTTTGACCGTCGATCTTCAAATACATACAGCAAATTAAGCTTCCCGTCCCTCATGTGTATATAAATATGTTTCTATGGTCAGACAGTTATACGCCCGATACATCGGGTTAGCCTCTCGGAAGATATGGCCCCCGGTAAGAAGTTGGACTCGATACCAAAAAGTAACGATCTACTACGGTTTGACTCTGTACTTCAATACTCGTACAGTGAACTAAGGTATCTATTGCCAATACTGTAGAGCGCATTTACTCCAGGAATATATCGTTTGACTCACGAATCGCAGGATAGGTGAAGCTGTTGAATTAGCAGTTTGTCTATCACAGAATGTAGGAACGTCTTCGAACTGTTTGACCATCGATGTTGATATTTATACACAAACATGTGGCGTTCGTCCGACGACAGTTCTGCGAAATTGCTTCCGTGCACATTACGCAAGACACTCGCTACAGCGGATTAGGTTCTCAGATGGTATGGTATTCTGTAAGTAGAATGACATTATTCCCATTGGTAATGTTCGCCATCGGTTTGACTCTCTACATTAATATTCATACCGTGAATTAAGGCGTCAGCTGCCAATAAACTTAAGTGGACCTTCTCCCGGATAACCTGATTTGACTCTCGGAATCACAGGACATGTGAAAGAATTGGTTTAGCCGTACGACTCTCTAAGCGGGTGATATCGTTATCGAACAGTTTGACACCGATCTTCTTGTTCATACACGAAATTAAGGTCCCCATCACTAGTATGTATGCCAGTGCGTATCCGTAATCACGTAGCTATGCACTCGATATGGCGGGTTAGTTTCTCGGACGGTAAGGCGTTCGGTAATACGTTTGACTTTATTGCAATTGATAACGTTCTCTCACTGTGTGACACTGTATTTTAATATTAACTACGCGACTTATGGTATCTATTGACAATCCTCTTGTGCGGATTTACTCTAGGATTACAAGGTATAGCTCCAGAGTCACAGGATAGACGGAGATATTTATTTATCCGTTCGACTCTCAAACAGGGTGGAAAGGTTCTCAAACGGTTTGACACACGATGTTCTAATTCATACATGAATTTAAGGTGAAGACATTAAATTGTATAATAATGTTTTTCGCTATACACGAAGCTACACTCTCGATTGCGGTGGGATAGCTTCCCGAGCTGTAAGGCATTCGAAAAGTCGTTCGATTTTATAGCAATCAGTAATGTTCTCATACGGTGTGACGATCTATTCTAATATTCACTCCGCGAATTAATGAATCTGTTGGCAATCCTCTTGAGCGAAGTTACTCTCAGATTACCTCTCGGAATCACTGGATAGGTGGAGCTATTGACCTATCCGTTCGACCCTCAAGCAGGGAGGTTTCGTTCCAGAAAGGTTTGATCATCGATTTTCTAATTCATACATGAACGTAACGTGCTCGTCGCTGAATTGAATACTAATTTCTGTCCCTGAAAACGATAATATATTCTCGATGCAGCAGGTTAGTTTTTCGGAGGGTATGGTATTCGATAAAGCGTTTGACTTTATACCAATTGGCAGTGCTCCCAAACGGTTTGACGTTCTACTTTATTATTCAAACGGTGAATAAAGGTGTCTATTGCCAATAATGGTCAGTCGATTTACTCCCGGATTACCTGGATTAAATCGTGGAATCTCGGTATAAGTGAAGCCATTCTCTCAGTTGTTCATCTGTCACAGAAGGTGACAACGTTCTCGAATGGATTGACACTAGATCTTCTAATTCATGCATGAAATTAAGGTGCCCGTTACTAAATTGTATACTAATTTCTATCTCTGATCACTAATTTATTCTGTCGAGTCAGCGGGTTAGGGTAACGGAGGGAAAGGTCTTTGGTAAAACGTTTGACTTTATGCCATTTTGTATCGTTCTCAAACGGTTTCACGCCCTACTTTAATATACAAACCGTGAATTAAGGTGACTAATGCCAAAACTGTTCAGCGGATTACTCCCAGTATTCCTGGTTTGACTTTCGAAATCTCAGGATATGTGAAGCTATTCACCTGGCCATTCGTCGCTCACAGAATGTGTAGCGGTCTCGAACGGTTTGACACTCGATCTTCTAACTCATATATGAGATTAAGGCGCCCGTCTCTGAAATGATTACACGTTTCTTTCTCTGAACACGAACTTATACTCTCGATGATGGCGCTAATGTTCGCGGAAGGTATGGCCATCTGTAAAATGTTTGACTTTATACCAACTGGCAATGCTCAGAAACGGTTGGGCGCATTAGTTTATTATTCATACCGTAAATTAAGGTGTCTATTGGCAATACTGTTCAGCGGATTTACTCCAGCTATACCGGGTTTGTCTCACAGAGTCACTGGATACGTCAGGCTATTGTCTTAGACGTACGTCCCTCACTGAAAGTGGTAACGTTCCCGAGGTGTTTGGCTATCGATCATCTAATTCGTACATGAAGTTAGGGTGCCCGTGTCAGAAACGAATAAGAATTTTCGTCTCTGAACACGAAACTATACTCTCGATGAAGCCGGTGGGGTTTGTGGAAGGTATGGCCTTCGGTAAGACGTTTGACCTTATACCTATTGGTACCGTTCTCAAACGTTTTGGCGTTCAAATGTAATATTCAAGCCGCGAATTATGGTGTCTATTGCCAAAATTCTTCAGCGGACTTGCTCCTGGAATACGAGTCTCGTCTCTCGGAATCATAGGATAGCTGTTGTCTCTGGCTTTCGACTCTCAAAGAAGGTGAAAGCGCTCTAGATTGGTTTGACATTCGACCTTCTTATTCATACATGAAATTATGGAGACTGTCTCTCCAAAGTATACTAATTTGATTGCGTTTACACTAAGCAACACGGTCGCTGCTGCGAGGCAGGTTCTCGGTAGGTAATGTAATTGGTAAAAGGTTTGACTTTATATCAACTGGTAACGATTTGAAAAGGTTTTACGATCTACATTAATATTGAAACCGTGAATTAAGGTGTCCACTACCAATAGCGTACAGCTTAGTGCCTCCCATAATATCTGGCTTGGTTATCGGAATAACAGGACAGGTGAACCTATTGAATTAACCGTTCGAATCTGAAGGCAGGTGGGATTGATCTCGAAAGGTTTGCCTCTCGAAAATTCTGTTCATTCCTGAAAATAAGGTGTGCTTCTACTGTAATGTCTACTGATTTGTTTCCGTGAACAATAAGTTAGACACTGGCTGCAACGGGTTAGGTTCAAGGAAGGTAATATATTTGATAAAACGAATGAATGTATATGAACTGGAAATTATCTCCGACGGATTGGCCTTCTACCATAATATTCATACCGTGAAATAAATTGTCCATTGCAAAACTGTTCAACGGATTTACACCCGGAATACCTCATTTGACGCAAGGAATCTTGGCATAGGTGAAGCTATAGACTTGGCTGTTCATCTCTCACGGAAGGTGACATCGTTCTCGAATGGCATGACCCTCCATCTTCTAATTCATACATGAAGATGAGGTGCTCGACGCTGAATTGAATACTAATTTCTATCCCTGAAAGCGATGTTATATTCTCGATGCAGCAGGTTAGTTTTTCGGAGGGTATGGTCTTCGATAAAGCGTTTGACTTTATACCAATTGGCAGTGCTCTCAAACGGTTTGACGTTCTACTTTATTAATCAAACAGTGAATAAAGGTGTCTATTGCCAATAATGTTCAGTCGATTTACTCCCGGAATACCTGGTTTAAATCGTGGAATCTCAGTATAGGTGAAGCCATTCTCTTAGCTGTTCATCTGTCACAGAAGGTAACAACGTTCTCGAACTGTATGGCCCTCCATCTTCTAATTCAAACATGAAGATGAGGTGCCCGTCACAGAAACGGACACGAATTTCTTTCACTGGACACGATGTAATAATCTCTATTTAGCCGATTATATAATCACAGGGTAATGCTTTCGGTAGAATGTTTCACTTTACCCCAAATAGTAATGCCCTCAAACGGTTGACGCTCTACAGTAATATTGAAGCCGTGAATAAAGCTGTCTATTGCCAAAGTTCTTCAGCGGATTTACGCTCGGATTACCTGGTTAGGATTTCGGGAATACAGGATAGGTGGTGCTACTGACATATGCGTTAAACACTGAAAGAGGGTAGTAACGATCTCGAACGGTTTCACCATCGATGTTCTAATTCATACATGAAGTTAACGATCCCGCCCCTGAAATGAAATCTAATTTGATGCTCTGAACATGGTGTAATACCCACCATACTGAAGGTTATATTCTCAGAAGGTAAGGTATCCGTTATAGAATATGTCATCATATCAATTAGTAGCAATCTCAAGCGGCTTGACGCTCTTCTTTAATGTTCATACTGAGAATTAAGGTGTCCATTGCCAATACTGTTTAGCTGATTTTCTCTTGCATTAACAGGCCTGACTCCCGGAATCACAACTATAGGTGATGTTATTGAATCAGCCGTTCGACTCTCAAAGAAGGTGGTCATTTTCTGGAAGTGTATTGCCAATAGACACCATAATTCACGGTATGAAGAGTAAAGGAGAACATCAAACCTCTTGAGAACGTTATCAATTGCTATAATGTCAAACGTTTTACAGAATCCCTTGCCGTCCGAGAAGCTAACCCGCTATATCGAGAGTACAGCTACGTGTTTAGAGAATCACATTAGTGTACAATTTGGTGACAGCATTTTAGATTCAAGCTTGAATTAGAATATCGATGGTCAAACTGTGCGAGAACGATGCCACATTCTTTGAGAGGCGAACGGCTAACTGAATAGCACTACCTACCCATGATTCCGACAGTCAAATCAGGTATTCCACTAGTAAATCTGCTGCTCAGTATGGGCAAAAGGCACCCTACTTCACGGTATAAATATGAAGGAACAAAGTCAAACCGTTTGAGAAGGTTACAAGATCCTATAAAGTCAATCGTTTTACAGAAGACCATACCCTCCGAAATACTCACCCGCATCAGCAAGGGTATAAGATCTTGTTCACAGATCGAAATTTGAAACGGGTATCTGTGGTTTATCTAAGAATTAGAACATCGATGGTCAAACCGTTAGAGAACGTTAGCACCATCGTTGAGAGTCGAACTGATAAGTCCATGGCTCCACTCATCCTGCGATTCCGAGCCTCAATTCACGTATTCCTGGAGAAAATCCGCTCAACAGTACTGACAATGGAAATCTCATTCCACGGATTGAATATTAAACCAGATCGTAAAACCAATGTAGAACGTTACCTATTGGTATAGAGTTAAAAACATTGCAGATAGCCTTACCTTCAGAGAAGCTAACCCCCCGCTTCGGGAGTACATCCTCGTGTTCAGAGGAAGATGAAAGTAAACATTTTTATGACGGGCACCTTAATTTCATTTCGATAAGGAAGATCGAGTGTCAAGCCGCTCGAGAACGTTGTTACATTCTGTGACAGATGAACGGCAGAGTGAACAGCTTCACTTATCCTGAGATTCCGATATTCACACCAGGTATTCCGGTAGCAAATGTACTGAATAGTATTGGCAACAGACACCTGAGTTCACGGTTTGAATATTAAAATAGAGCGTCACACCGTTTGATAACGTTTCCAATTGCCATAAAGTCAAAAGTTTTGCCGAAGGCCGTACGATTCGCGAAACTCACCCGTTTCTTCTCGTACACAATTTAGTGACGGCACCTTGAATTCATGCACGAATTAGGAGATCGAGCGTCAAACCACTCGAGAACGTTGCCACCTTCTGTGAGAGACGGCCGGCTAAGTGAACAGCTTCAAATATCCAGGGATTCCGCCAAGTGTCGAGTTGGTATTCGAGCAGTGCATGCGAGGGCCTGTGTTGGCAATAGTCACCTTAATTTTCAGTTTGAATATAAAAATAGATAGTGACACCGTTAGAGAACGTTAACAATTGCAATAATGTCAAACGTTCTACCGAAGACCTTACCTTCCGCGAACATCTTCCACTTCATGCAGAGTATAACTTCGTGTTCAGAGAATGAAATTGGGATTGATTTATTTGATAGGAACATTAGCTTCATGTATGAATTGGCAGATGGAGGGCCAAGCAGTTCGAGGACGATACCACCATCTTTGAGATTCGAACGGCGAAGTCAATAGCTTATCCGATCCTGCCTTTCCGAGAGAAACACCAGGTATCCCGGGATTAAATCCGCAGTACAGTATTGGCAATAGACGCCATAGTTCACGATATGAATATTAACGCACATAGTCTAGCCATTATAGAATGTTACTTGTTTGTATAGTGTCAAACATTTTATCGAAGACCTCACCATCTCAGAACCAAGAAACACGGTATCGAGAGAATAACTTCGAGTCCAGAGAAACAAATTACTGTACATTTTAGTGACGGGCTCCTCAATTTCATGAGTGAATTAGAAGGTCCTGAGGCAAACTCGTCCAGAACGTTACCATCTTCTGTATGCTAGTCGCTGCGCTAAGTCCTTAGCTTCACCTATCCTGTGACTCCGAGAGTCAATCCTGGAAATGCAGGATGATATCAGCTGTACGATATCGCCACTAAAAACCCTACTTCCCGGTGTAAATGCTAAAGCACAGTGTAACACAGATATGCAATAGCACCTATTTGTATAGAGCCTAACATTTTACCAAATACATTATCTTCCATGGAGCCTAACCCGATGTAGGAAGTATTTCGCTCAGTGGGAACGGAATTAAATTAGTAGATATTATACAAGACGGGCACCTCATTTTTATGTATGCGTTACAAAATCTAGTGTCTAAATGTTCGAGTAAGATGCTACACTTTTTGCAAGTTGCACCGAATAGCCAATAACATAACCTATCCTGCGACCCCCAAATTTAAACCAGGTATCCCTGGAGTAAATCCGCTGAACTGAATTGACAATATCCATTTTAATTTACGGTGTGAATATTATAGTAGAGCGACAAACTGTTTCGGCTCGTTTCCAATTGGAATAAAGTCAAACGTTGCACTGAAGACCCTACTCTCCGATGCCTAGGCCGCTGTATCGAGAGTATGAGTACGTGATCAAAGAAACAAATTAGTATATATTTTAGTAACGGGCACCTTAATTGCATGTGTGAATAAGGAGATCGAGTGTCAAACCGATCGAGAACGTTCCCCTCTTCTGTGAGACCCGAACGGATAAGTCAGTAGCGTTATCTATCGTGTGATTCCGGGAGAGAGGCCACGTATTCCTGGAGTGAATGCGATGAACAGTATTGGCAATAGATACCGTAATCCACGGTTTGAATATTAAGGTAGAGCGTTGGAGCGCTTTAGAACGTTGCTAATTATTATAATGTCAAACACTTTGCGGACAGCCTTACCTTCGGGGACGCAAAAACGCCGTTTCGCGAACATAAATTTGTGTTCAGAGAGAGAAATTAATGTGCATTTCAGTGACGGGCAGCTTAACTTCATGTATGAGTTAAAAGGCCGAGGGTCAAACCATTCGAGAACGATAACACCTTCGTTGAGAGTCTAACGGCTATGTGAATACCTTCACCTATCCTAGGATGCCGAGAGCCAAACCAGGAATACTAGGAGCACATCCGCTGTACAGCATTGGCAATAGACACCTGAATTGTCTGCATGAGCAGCAATGTAGGGAGTCAAATCGTTGGAGAACATCACCAATTGTTATAAAGTCATTCTTTTCATAGAATAATTTACCTTCCAAGAACGTATCCCGCGGTACCAAGAGTACAAATTCATGTTCAGTGAAGCACAGTGGTATTCATTTTAGTAATGGGCACCATAGTTTCATGTATGAATTACAAGATCGATAGTCAAACCGTTCCATAAAGATACCCCGTTCTGTGAGAGACACAAAGCTAAATCATCAGCACCACCTAACCTATTATTTGGCGAGACAAACCACGTATTCCGGGAATAAATGCGCAGAGAAGTATTCGCAATTGATACCCTAATTCTCGTTGCGAGTATTAATGTACAGTGTCCTCCCGTTGCAGTACGTTCCTCATTGGTATCGACTCTAACTTTTTAGCGATGCCATATCTTCCGAGTAGTTAACCCGCTGCACCCAGAGTATAACTTCCTGATCAGAGATACAAGTTAGTATACATTTTAGTGGTGGGCCCCTAAATTTCATGAATGAATAACTAGATCGAGTGTCAAACCATTCGAGATCGTTGCCACCTTATTTGAAGGTCGCGCAACTGAGTCAATTGCTGCAGCTGTCCTGTGGTTCCGATAAGAAAATCAGGTATTCTAGGAGTAAACTGGCTGATGAAGAATGGCAATAAACACCTCAACCCTCTTTATGAATATTAATGTACTGCGTCAAACCGCTGGAGAACGTTACCAATTAATATTACTTCTTATTCCATACCTGGAAACCTTTCCTTCATAGAACCGAAACCGCTGCAGCGAATGCTATGCTTAGAGCTTACGGAGGCAAATTCGGGGACATTTTAGCAGACGCAAAACATCTCTTTCATGAATGAATTAGAAGATCGAGTGCCAAACCGTTAGATAACGTTATCAGAATCTTCGGGAGTCGCACAGCCAAGTCAGTAGCTTCACCTATTCCGTGCTTCGGAGAGAAAAACCAGGTATTTCTGGAGTAAATCCGCTGACGAGAATTGGCAATTGACACCTTATTTCACGGTTTGAATACTAAAGTAGAGAGTCGAACCGTTTTACAGCGTGGCCAATTGATATGAAATCAAACACTTTATCGATGGTGTTACTTTCGGAGAAGTAATCTCGCCGATTAGAGGGTATAACTTCGTGTTGTTAGAAAGACATTTGTATACATTTTAATGAAGCGAACCTTAGTTTCATGTATGAATTCGAAGATCGAGTGTCAAGCCGCTCGGGAACGTTGGCACCTTCTGCGATAGACAAACGGCCATGTGTATAGCTTCACCTATCCTGTAATTCCGAGACATAAACCAGGTATTCCGGGAGTAAATCAGCTGAAGAGTGATGGGAATATATAACTTCGTTCAGCCTTTGAATATTAAAATAGTGTCACACAGATTGAGATCGTTAGCAATTGGCATAAAGCCAAACGTTTTATCCAAGTCCGTACATTGCGCGAACCAAACCCGCTGAGTCAAGGGTACAGCTTCGTGTTCGGAGAAACAAATGGGTGCACGTTTCAGTGCTGGGCACCTTTATTTCATGTATGAATCAGAAGATCGATAGCCTAACCATCTAAGAACGTTTCCACCATCTTAGAGAGACGAACGGCTATATCAATAGCTTCACCTTTCCTGTGATACAGAGTGTCAGACCAGGTATTCGAGGAGTTAACCCACAGTGCAGTATAGCCGATGGACACGTTAGTTCACGGTATGAATATTAGAATTGGGTGTCAATCCTTTGTAGAACGTTACCTATTGGTACAGTGTGAAACCTGTATCGAAGGTATTAACTTCCTAAATCATAACCCGTTGTAGCGAGTGTCCTACTTAGTGCTCATGGAAGCAAATTAGCAGACATTTCAGCAGACGGACACCCTACTTTTAAGTATGACTAACAAAATCGAGAGTCAGACCGCTCGTAAGCGTAACCACCTTCTTTGAGAGTCGAATTGCTAAGTCAATCGCGTCACCTATCCAGTGATACCGACTGTAAAACCATGTATGCCGGGTGTAAATTCGCAGTGAAGCATTGGCATTAGACACCATATTTCACGGTACGGATACTAAACTACAGTGTCAAACCGCTGTTGAACGTTACCACCTTCTTTCAGGGTCGAACGGCTGAGTCAACAGTTTCACCCGTAACTGTGATTCCAATCGTCAAGCCTGGTATTCCACAGAGCAGTATTGACGATAGAAACATTAATTCACAGCATGAATATTAATGTAGAGAGTCAAACCGCCGGTCAACATTACAGGTAGGTATAAGGTCATTCCTTTTAGAGATGACCTTACCTTCCGAGAATATAATAGGCAGCAGGGAGCGTGTTACTTCGTGATCAGAGACACAAATTAGTATTCATATTAGTGTCGGGACCATTAATTTCGTGTTGAATGAGAGGATCGCGCGGCAAACCGTTCCAGAATGTTACCACCTTCATAGAGAATCGAACGGCTTGGTCAATAGCTACACCCATCCTATGAGTCCGACCGGCAAATGAAGTACTCCGAGAGTAAATCTGCTGTATAGTATTGCCATTAGACACCCTGCTTCACGGTATAAATATTAATGTAGATGGTCAATCCGCCGAGGAACATTCCCAATTTGTATTGAGTCGTTCTTTTTACCGAATACATAACAATTCATGAACCCGCCGCCCTGTAGCGAGTGCCATGCTTAGTGCTCACGAAAACATGTAGGTAGACATTATAGCCGAAGTACCCGTTATTTTCAAATATGAATGAGTCGTTCGAGTGTCAAACGGTTCCAGACCTCTACCATCGTCGTTGAAATTCGAACGGGTAAGTCAATAGCTTCATACATCCTGTGATTACGACTGTCAAATGGTGTTCCCGGAAGTAAATCTGATGTACAGTTTTGGCATTAGACACCCTGTTTCGCGGTATGAATATTAAAGTACAGAGTCAAGCCGTGTGTGAACGTTATCAATTGCAATATACTCAAACGTACCGCCGAAGGCGTTACCATCACAGAAGCTAACCCGCTGTATCGAGAGTATAGCTCCGTGTTTAGGGATTCACGATAGTAAACAGTTTAGTGGCGGGAACTGAATTTCATTATGAATAAGGAGATCGAGGGTCAAACCGTTCGAGATAGATACCTCGGTCTGTGAGAGATGAACGGCTAATTCAATGACTTCACCTATCCTGCAGTTAGGAGAGTCAGCCCGGGAAAACAGAGAGTAAGCACGATGCAGAGCATTGGCAATAGACACTTCAATTCGCGGTTTGAATATTAAAACAGGCGTCACGCAGATGAATAAAATTACTTATAGGTGTATGGTCGATTTTCTGTCAGAATGCCTAGCCATCCGAAAAACTAACTCGCTGTATCGGGAGTATATCACCGCGATCAGAGGTACGAACTGGTGTACATTTCTGTGACGAGCACCATAATTTCATGCATGAATTAGAAGATAAATTGTCAAACAGTTCGAGAAAAATGCCACCCTTTGTGAGAGACGAACGGCTGTGTCAATACTATCACCTCTTCTTGTGATTCGGAGAGACAATCCTGGCATTCCTGGAGTAAATCCGTTGAACAGTATTGGCAAATGACAACATAATTAATGGTTTGAATATTAATGTATAGTGTCAAACCGTTGCAAGACATTACCATTTCGCATAGAGTCAAAATATTACCGAAGACCTTACCTTCCGGGAAAACCGACCCCCTATTGGGAGTGCTGTGCTTCGAGTTCATGCGAAAATATAAGTAGACGTTTTAGAGACCTTAATTTCAAGCATGAATTAAAAGATCGAGAGTCAAATCGCTCGAGAACGTTACCACCATCCTAGATATTCAAATGGTTACGTCAGTAGCTTCACCTATTATGTGATGCCGAGATACACAAGGAGGTACTCCAGGAGTTAATCGTCTGAACAGTATAGGCAGTAGACACTTTAATTCACTATTTCACTGTCATAGTAGAGCGTCAAACAGTTTGAGAACATTACGAATTGCTATACAGATAAACGTTCTTCAGAACGCTTTACCGTGCGAGGAGGTAACCCGCCGCATCAATAGTATAACTTCGTGTTTATATAAACACACCAGTATAAACTTTAGCAGGTGGACATCTTCTTTTCATATATATGAATAGGAGGGTCGGTTGTCAATGCGTGCTAGAACGTTACCACCTTCTGTGAGAGTCGTAATGCTAATTCAATAGCTACACCTATCCTGTGATTCCGAGGGACAAACCAGGTATCCCTGGAGCTAACACCGCTGAATGGAATTGGCCAATGGAGACTTCAATTCAGGGTATCAGTATTAATGTAGAAGTCAAACTGACGGAGAACATAACACATTCCCATAAAGTCATTTCTTTCACAGAATACCATTCCTTCCGAGTACCTATCCCGCTGTAACGTGTGTCCTGCTTACTGTGGACGGAAGCATATTAGTAGGCATCTTAGAGAGCGAATACCACACGTTTGTGTGTAAATATCAACATCGAAAGTCAAAGCGATGCAGAACGTTACCACCTTCTGTGGGAGACGAACGGCTAAGTCCATAGCTTGACCTATTCCAATATTCTATGAGTCAATCCATGTATTCCTGGAGTAAATACTACTAATTTGCTTCATTGAACACTGAGCAAGACACTTGCTGCAGCGGGATGGGCTTCACGGTAGGTATGGCCTTCTGTAAAAATTTTGACGCCATACGAATAGGTGACGTTCCACAAAGATTTGGCGTGCGACTTTAATATTCAAACCGTGAATTAATATGTCTATTGCTAATACTTTTTCAGCGGATTTAATCCCGGAGTGCCTGGTTTGACTCTCGGAATTTCTGGACAGGTGGTGCTATTCACTTATCCGTTCATCGCTCACCGAAGATGGAAACGATATCGCACGTCAGGACCTCCGGCATTCTATTTCATACATTAAGTGAAGGGGCCCGTCACTGAAATGAATACTAATATCTTTCTCTGAACACGAATATATACTCTCGTGAGGCGTGTGAAGTTCGCGGAAGGTCAGGCCTACGGTAAAACGTTTGCCTCTATCGGTGTAGGTAACTATTTGCAACTGTTTGATCCTTTACGTTGGTATTGATACTATAAATTAAGCGTATTGCTAATACTGGTTAGCGGATTAACTCTTGGTGTCCCTCGTTTGACTCTCGGTAGCACAGGACAGGTGAACCTATAGTCTTGGCCGTTCGACTCTTATAGAAGGATGTAACGTTCTCGAGAGATGTGACGCTTGACCTTCTAGGAAATACATGAAGTAAAGATGTCTGTCACTGAAATGTATACTAAACTGCATCTCCGAAGACGAAGATATTCTCTCGATACAGCTGGTTAGTTTTCAACGGGGAAAGGTCTTAAACCGTTTTACATTATACCCATTGGCAACGCCCTCAAACAGTTTGGCGCCCTACTCTAATATTCACACCGTAAATTAAGGTATCCATTGCCAACAGTGTATAGCGGATTGACTCCTGGAATACCTGGTTTGACTACCGGAATAGCAGGATAGGTGAAGGTACTGTCTCAACTGTTCGGCTCTCAAAGAAGGTAGGGACGTTCTCGAAGGGTGTGACTCTCGATCATTCTGCTCGTGCATGAAAATATGATATGCTTCTGCTACAATGTCTACTAATTTGTTTTCCGAGCACTACGCATGACACTTGCTGCAGCGGGTCAGGTTCTCGGATGCCAAAGTAACCGTTAAAATCTTGATGTCATGACTTTTGGTAATGTTCTACAACGGGTTGACCCTCACTTTAATATTCATGTCGAGAATTAAGGTGCGGTTTGCCAAAACTGCCCAGCGGATTTTCACCCGGAATACATGATTTGCATCTCGGAATCGCACTAGAAGTGAAGCCATTGACGTAGATGTTCGACACCCAATGAAGGTGGGAACGATATCGAACGGTTTGACCCCCGAATAATGGACTGTTTCATGAAAACAAGGTGGCCGTCTGCGAAAATGGCTACCTATACGTCCCTGTGAAACCGACGCAAGACAATCGCTGCGACGGCATGTGTCCTCGGAATGTAAGCTATGGGTTAAAAAGAATGCCATTGAACCAAATGGTATTGTTCCCCGACCGTTTCACACTCAACCTTAATATTCATGCAGTGAATTAAGGTGCCTATTGCCAATACTGTTCGGCGCATTTACCCCTGGAATACCATGCTTGAGTCACGAAATCACAACTATAGGTGAAGATATTGGCTCAGCCGTTCGACTCAAAAACAAGGTGGGATCGATCTCGAACGGTTTGACAGTCGATTTTCTATTCATGCATGAAAAAAAGCTGTCCGTACGCTATAAAATCTACTAATTTGTTTCAGCGAGCACTATCACGACAATCTATACTACGGGTTAGGTTCAAGGTTGGTAAGGTCTTCGGTAGAAAGCACGACTTTATAGTAATTGGTAGCATTCTAAAACGGTTTGTCGCTCTACTTTAATATTCCTATCCAGAATGATGGCGTCTATTTCCAATACTGTTCAGCGGGTTTACAGCCGGAATACCAGATTCAACTGGCGGAATAGCAGGATACGAGAAACTATAGACTTAGCCGTTCGTCTCTCACGGAAGGTGGTAACGTTCTCGAACGGTTTGACCATCGAACTTCCAATTCATACATGAAGTCAACACGCCGTCACTCAAATGAATACTCATTTCCTTCTCTGTGCACGAAGTTATACTCTGGATACAGCGGGTTAATTTTTTCGGAGGTTATGGTCTTCGGTAAAGCGTTTGAATTTATAGCAATTGGTAACATTCTCTATAAGATTGACTCGCTACATTAATATTCATACCGTGAATTATGGTGTCTTTTGCCAAAACTGATCCGCGGATTTACACCCGGAATACCAGATTCTACTGCCGCAATAGCAGGATACGTGAAACTATAGACTCAGCCGTTCGTCTCTCACAGAAAGTGGTAACGTCCTACGAACGGTTTGACCCTCGATCTTCTAGTTCATACATGATGATACGGTGCTCGTATCTGAAATGTATACAATTCTCTTTCGCTGAACAGGAAGTTATAATCTCGGAGCAGCTGGTTAGTTTCTCGGAGGGTAAGGCCTTCCGTAAGGTCTTTGACTAAATCGCAATTGCTAACGTTCTCTAACGGCTTTGCGCTCTCTTTTAATATTCAAGCCGTGAATGGAGGTGTCCGTTATCAATACTTTGCAGCGCATTTACTCCGGTAATACCTGGTTAGACTCTCGATATCAAAGGATAGGTGACGCTATTGACTTAGCCGTTCGTCTCTCACTGATGGTCGTAAAGTTATCGAATGATGTGACCCTACATCTTCTAATTCATACATGACATTAAGGTTACCGTCACTATAATATCATCCAATTTGTATCGCTGAACACGAAGTTATACCCTCGATGCAACGGATTATGTTGTCGATAGGTAAAGTACGCAAAGAAGAGTATGGCGTTATTCCAATTGGAATCGTTGTCAAACTGTTTGACTTACTACTTTGATATCCATACCATGAATGAAAGTGACTATTGCCAATACTTTTCAGCGGATTTACACATTAAATACCAGGGATTACACTCGGAATCACAGTATAGGTGAAGCTACTATCTCAGCCGTTCAAGTCTCAATGAAGTTGGTAAAGTTCTCGAACGGTTTGACACTTGCTCCGGTAACTCAGGCTTATTATTGAGGTGCCCGTTACTAAAATGAATACTAATTTGCATCTCAGATTACAAAGTTATACTATCGATATCGCGTATTGGGTACTCAGATGTAATGTCTTTGGTGAATCTTTTGATATTATACCGATAGGTAACGTTCTACAATGGTTAGCCTGTGTACTTCAATATTCAAACCGTGAATTAAGATGTACGCTGACAATACTCTTTATCGTATTTACTTTCGAATTATCTGGTGTGACCCTCGGAATCACAGGATGGGTGAAGCTATAGACTTATCTGTTCGACTCTCAAATATGTTGTAAATGTTCTCGACCGTTTTGACTATCGCTCTCCGTATTTATATATGAAATTAGGTTACCCGTCAAAACAAAGAATACAAATTTGCTTCTTGAAGTACGAAGTTATACTCTCGATACAGAAGGTTAGGCTCTCGGACGATAGGGGTTTCTGTAAGAGGATTGATCATATTCGAATTGGTAATGTTCACCGACTGCTGGACACTCTACCTTAGTATTCATACCGTGAAAAAGCGTGTCTAATGCCAATACTGCACAGCGGGTTTAGCCGCCGATTACCTACTCTGGGAATCACAGGATAGGTGAAGCTATTGATTTAGCGGTTCGGCACTCAAGGAGGGTTGCAACATTCTCGTACGGTTTGACACTCGGTCTTCTAAATCATGCACCAAGCTAAGGTGCCCGACACAGAAATGAAGACTAATTTCTAACGTCTGAAAACGATGTTGTACCCTTGACTCAGAGGGTTAGATTCACCGTAGATAAGGCTTCCGCAAAAGTTTGACTCGATAAAAATTGGTATCGTTCGCAAATTGCTTGTCGCTCTTCTTTAATATTCAAGTCTTGATATAATGTGTCTAATGCCAATACTGTTCAGCGTATATTCTCCCGGAGTCCTAACTTGACGTTCCGAATCATGCGATTGGTGGAGCTATTAACGTAGCCGTTTGATTATCAATGGAAGTGGTAACGATCTAGAACGGTTTGACCCTCGATCTTCTAATTCATGCCGGATTTTAAGGTGCACGTCACTAAAATGTATACTTGTCTGTACCCCCGATCACGGTGTTATACACACGATACAGGGGGTTAGTTTTTTATTTAGTATTTTAGTTAGTTAGTATTTTTATTATGGAATTAAGGTGTTTGTTGCCCATTCTGTTCACCGGATTTACTGCCGAAGTACCTGGTTGGACTATCGGAATCACGGAATAGGTGAGGGTACTGACTTAGTCGCACAAACCTCAAGGATGGTGGTAACGTTCTCGGACACTTAGAGAAACGAAAATTGAGCTTTCAAGATCGAGCGGCAAACCGTTGGAGTATGTTAACACCTTCTGTGAGAGACGACCAGATAATTTAATAGCGACACCTGTCCTGTGAATCCGTGAGCAAAACCAGTTATTCCGTGAGTAAATCCGCTGTGCAGTATTGTCAAAAGACACTTTAAATCACGGAATCATTATTAAATTACAGCGTCAAACCGTTATAGAACGTTTCATATTGGTATACGGTCAAACCTATTTCCGAAGTCCTTACCTTCAGAGAACATATCCCACTATATCGAGGGTATAACATCTTGTATAGAGAAAGAAATTGATATACATATTAGTGACAGGCACATCATCTGCATGTATGAATTGCATTAACGAGCGTTAAACCTTTCGGTACCGTTACCACATTCCAATCAACCGTAAGGCTAAGACAATCCTTACACCTATCTCGTGATTCTCGAGATACTCAAACCAGGTATGCCGGGAGAAGTACCACTGTACAGTATTGGCATTATACAGCGCATTTTACACTATAAATAGTGGTATAGTGATTGGAACTATCATAGAACGTTACCCACTGGTATAGGTTCAAACCTTTCACCGGATACCTTACCCTCCAAGAACCTATCCCGCCGTAGCGACTGTCTTGAAAATGTTTGCGGAAACAAGCTAGGACACACTGTAACGGACGGACACCACATGTTTGTGTGTGTATATCATCATCGAGAGTCAAAGCGTCCGAGAACGTTACCACCTTCATCTGGAGTCGAGTGGCGTCAACAACATCATCTCTCCTGTGCTTACGATCGTCAAACCATGTATTCCTGGAGTTAATACGCTTAATAGATTTGGAAATAGACACCTTAATTCGGGGTATGTGTATTAACTCAGAGAGTCAAACCGTGGAAGAACTTTACCAATTCGTACATTGTGATTATTTTTACAGAATACCTTTCCATAGGAGAACCTAACCCAGGGCAGCGAGTGCCTCGCTTAATGTTCACGGAAACCAATTAGTAACCATTACAGCAGACGGACACGTCATTTTCATATTTGAATAGTAAATCGAGCGTCATACGTGAAGTCTGTAACTTCACCTATACTGTGATTACGAAAATCCAGCCGGGTATTCCGGGAGTAAATGCGCTGAATAGTATCGGCCAGAGACACGTTAATTCACGGTTTCAATGCAAATGTAGACCGTCAAAACGTTTTAGAACATTATCAATTTCTATAACGTCAAACATTTACCCATGGCGTTAACTTCCGCGAATCTCACCGGCTTCAACGAGAGTATAACTTCGAGTTCAAAGAAAGAAATTAGTATTCATTTCTGTGACGGGCCTCTTAGCGTCACGTATGAATTAGAAGATCGATGCTCAAACAGCTCGAAAATGTTAGCACTCTCTTTCAGAGTAAGGCGGATGAGTCCATGGCTCCCCATCCTGTGATTCCGAGCGTAAAGCCACTTATTTCTGGAGTAAAGCCGCTGAACCGTATTTGCAATAGACACCTTAGTTTACGGTTTGAATATTAACGAAGAGCGTCAAACCTTTTGAGCTCGTTACATATTAGTATAAAATCAAAAGTATTACCGATGGCCTTACCTTCCGCGAACGTCACCGGCTTCAGCATGAGTATAACATCGTGTTCAGAGGAACAGATTAATATAAATTTTAGTGACGGGCACCTTAACTTCATGTATGAATTACAATATCGATGGTCAAACCGTACGAGATCATTAGCACCTTCTGAGAGACGAACAGCTAAGCAAATACCTTCACGTAGCCGGTGATTCCGAAAGTCAAACCAGATATCCTAGGAGTGAAAGCACTGTACATTATTGGCTATAGAAACCTCAACTCACGGCTTGAACATTGAAGCAGGCCGTCAGTCCGTTGTAGAACAGTAACTATTCGTGCAGGTCAAAACTACTTACAATAAGCCTCATCCTCCGAAAAGCTAACCCGCTGTATCCGGAGTATGGCACTGCTTTCAGAGGTACGATATGGTGTTCATCACGAGAACCTCCATTTCATGCATGAATCAGAAGATCGAGGGTCAAACCGTTCGAGAACGGTACCACCTTCTGTGAAAGACGGACGACAAAGTCAATAACTTCACCTATCCATTGATTCCAAGAGTCATCCCAGGTATTCCTGTAGGATATCCGCTGGAGAGTACTGGCAATTGACACCTTAATTCACGGTTCTAATATTAAAGGAGAGTTGCAAACCGTTGTAGACACTACCTATTCGCGAAGAATCAAAATTTTTTCGAAGGCCTTACATTACGAGAAGACCAACTCTATGTAGGAGGTGCCTTGCTTAGTGTCCATGAAAACATATAAGTAGACATCTTAGTGACGGGCACCATTAATTCATGTATGATATTATATGATCCAGGATCAAACCGATCAGGAACGTTAGCACCATTTTTGAGTGTCGAACAGCTATATCTACAGCGTCACCTATCCTGTGATTCGAGATTCAAACGAGGTATTCTACGTGTAAATCCGATGTACATTATCGGCATTAAAAACCCTACTTCCCGGTATAAATATTAAAGTAGAGGGTCACAAAGTTGTAGAACGTTACCGATTGGTAGAGAGTAAATCATTTTACAGATAGCCCAACCTTCGGAGACGATGCCCTACCGGATCGAGAGTATAACTTCGTGGTCAGAGATGTAAAATGGAATAAATTTTAGAGACGAGCACATTAATTTCATTATGAACAAGTAGACCGAGGGTCATACCGTTCGAGAACGTTAGCAGATTCTTTGAGTGTGGAACGGCTAACATAACAGCTTCATCTATCCTGTGATTCCGAGCGTCAATCCAGGCATTCCAGGAGAACATTTGCTGAAAGGTGTTGGAAATAGACAAATTAATTCACGGCTTGATTATAAAAGTTTCACGTCAAATCAATGTATAACGATACTCATTCGTATAGGGATAAACATTCAACGGAAGGCCTATCATTCAGAGAAGCACAACCCGCTCTAGGGCATGCCTTGCTTATTACCCATGGGATCAAATTAGTAGACATTTTGGAAGGCGGACAACTGTTTTCCATGTACGAATGGCGAAGTCGAGAGTCGAAACTTTGGAGTACGATCCCATCTGCTTTGAAAGCCCAACTGCTAAGACAATAGCTGCAGACAGACCAGGTATTCCTGGATTCAATACGCTGTGCACTACTTTTAATGTAATCCTTTGATCGCGGTTTGCATATTAATGTTGAGCACCAATCCGTTTGATAATATTACCAATTGGTATAAAGATGGACATTTTACGGAATGTCATACCCTCCGAAAGCCTAACGCCCACTATCGAGAGTAAGACATGGTGTTCAGTGGTAGAAATTAGTATACATTTTATAAGGCAGACAAGTAGTTTTCATGTAAGGATAACAGAATCGAGAGTCAAACAATTGGAGAAAGTTACTACCATCTTTGTCATTCGAACGGCTATGTCAGTAGCTTCATACATCCTGTCACTCCGAAAGTCTAATCAGATATTCCGCGAGTAAACGCGCTGTAAAGTATTGATCAAAAATACCTTAAATCACGGATTGAATATTAAAATAGAGCGTCACAACCGTGTGAGAATATAGCAATTGCTATAAATTCAAACGTTTTACCGAATGCCTTTATGACCGAGATGCTAACCCGCCGTATCGAGAGTATAGCTTGGAGTTTAGGGAAATACATTAGTATACAACTTACTCACGTCACCTTAAATTCACGTATGAATTTGATGATCGATGATGAAACTGTTCGAGTCCGTCACGACCGTCTATGGGATTGGATTTGCTTTGTCAGTAGATTCAGATGCCCTGTGCTTCCGATAGGCATACCAGGTATTCCTGGAGTAAATCCTCTGAACAGTATTGACAATTGACACGTTAATTGGCTGCTAGAAAATCAATGTAGAGTGTCTAACGGCTGTAGATTGTTTCCCATTGGTATAGAGTGTCAATTTCATCCTTGGGCCTTACGTTCAGAGAACATAACTCGCCGCATCGAGTGTATAATTTAGTGTTTCGAGAAGCAAATTACTAATCACTTTAACGGCGGGCAACTTAATTTCATCTATCAATAAGAATATCGCGAGTCAAGCCTTGCGAAAACGTTCCAACCTTTTTTGATTGACGCACAGCAAATTCAATAGCTTTACCTATCCTGTCATTCGGAGAGTCAAGCTAGTTATCCCGGGAATCAGTCCGCTGAAAACTGTTGGCAGCAGATACATGATCCCGCGGTATGCATATTAAGGAAGAGAGTTAATCCCTCGGTAATTGGTAATAAACATTACCAAATGGTATAAAGCCCTTCGTTTTCCGAATACCTTACATTCTGTGAACCTAACCCGCTGTATCAAGTGTATATCTTCGTGTTCAGAGAATCAAATTAGAACACATTTTAATGACGGACATCTTATTTACATATATGGATAGAAAATCCAAGAGCAAAGCCTATCGAGAACATTACCGCCATCTTTAAGAGTCGAACGGCTAAGTTAACAGCGTCACTTAATCTGTGATTCCAAGAGTCAAACCAGGTAGTCCGCGACTATACGCGCCGTACAGTATTGGCATTAAGCACGCAATTTCACGGTATAAATATTAAAGTACAGAGTCACATGGTTATGTATCGTTATATAGCCATCTTTTTTCCGATGGCCTTACTTTTCGAGAAGCTACCCCGCTGTATCTAGAGTATAACTTCGTAATCAGAGATAAAAATTCATATACATTTTAGTGGCGGGCATCTTAACATCGTGTAGGAATTCGAAGATCTACTGTCTATCTGTTCGAAATCGATTCCACCTTCTTTGAATGTCGAACGGCTGTGTCAGTAGCTTCTCACAGTTTTGTGATTCCGAGTGTCAAACCGTGTATTCCAAGAGTAAATCCGATGAACGGTATTAACAATAGTCACCTTCATTGACGGTATGAATATCAAATTAGAACGTAAAACCGTTTGAGAACATTGCCAATTAGCATAAGGACATTCTATTTATCTGTTTCCTTACCTTCAGAGATCATAATCAGCTGTATTGAGGGTATAACTTCGTGTTCAGCAATACAAATTAGCAGACATTATAGTGACGGGCTCCGTAACACTTCGGGATAGAGTTTGACTATCTAGCATTAGGTTCTACAACGGTATGACGGTCTGCATCATTTTTATCATTTGTTGGCCGGAACCACAGGATGTGTGAAGCATTTGACTTAGCCGATCGACACACAAAGAAGGTGGAATCGTTACCAATTATGCTAGAATGACAGGATGGTTAGAGCTATTGACTCAGCCATTCGTCTCTCTCAGATAGTGGCAACGTTCTCGACCAGTTTGACCCGCGGACTTGTAACTCATACACGAAGTATAGGTACCCGTCACTGAATTGAGTGCGAATTTGTTTCTCTGAACACGAACATATACTCCCTATGAAGGCGGTGTAGTTCGCGGAATCAGTGGCTTTCGTCAAAACGTTTGGATTTACACCAAATGGTAACGCCCTCAACTGGTTGGACGCTCTACTGTAATATTCCAGCCGTGAATTAGGGTGTCCATTGCCAAGAGTATTCAGCGGACTTATTACCGGATTACCTGATTTGACTCTCGGAGTCACAGGATTGGTGAAGCAATAGACTTATCAACTATCAGAGAGGGAGGCAACGTCCGCGAACGGTTGGACCATCGGTATTCTAATTCATACATGAATTTAAGTTGCTGTCACTGAATTGTATACTAATTTGACTTTATACTAATTGGAATCGTTCCTATACATTTTGACGTTCTATTTTAGCATTCAAACCTGGAACTAATGTGACTATTGCCAATACTGTTCAGCGAATTTACTCGAGCAATAGCTGGTCTGTCGCTCAGAACCACAGGGTAGGTGAAGCTATTGGCATAGCCGTTTGTCTATCACAGTAGGTAGTAACGTTTTCTAACGGTTTGACACTCGATATGCTAATGCATGCATGAAATTAAGGAGCTGGTCAATAAAATGTGTACGAGCTCGTACCTCTGAAACCGGTGTTATACTCCGCATAAAGCGAGACAGTTTTTCGGTGGGTAAGGTCTTCAGTAAAACGTTAGTCTTTATAGAAATTGGATACGCTTTCATACGGCTTGTCGATCTAATTTAATATTCAAGCCGTGACACCAGTGACACCAGTGACACCATGTATTGCGGGTGCACATCCGCTGAACAGTATTAGCAATAGACGCCTTGTCACTCTCGGAATCACGGGATAGGTGGAGCTATTGTTTCAACAGTTCGATTCAAAAAGAGGGTAGTATCGTTCTCGAACAGATTGACCCTTTATGTTCAAATTCATACATGAAGTTTAGGTGCACGTCGCTAAAACTGGTACTGTTTTACTTCACTCACCACGAAGCTATAATCTAGGTCCCTCTGGTTAGCTTCTCGGAATGTACGACCCACAGTTGTTAGTTTGACTTTATACCAACAGTAACCCTCTCCAATGGCTTGAGTCTGAACTTTAATATTCATAACGTGAATTAGTGTGCCTACTGTCAATACTGTTCATCGGATTTACTTCCGGTATACCTGCTTTGATTCTCGGCATCAAAGGGTGGGTGAAGCTATTGACTTAGCCGTTCGTGTCTCACAGAACGTGGCATCGTTCTCGAGAGGTTTTCCCCTCTATCATGTAATACGTACATGAAGTTAAGGTGCCGGTAACTGAATTGAATACTAATTTTTTTCTGTGAATACGAACTTATGCTCTCGGTGAAGCAGATGTGGTTCGCGCTGGGTAAGGCCTTCAGTCAAACGATCGACATTATACCAATTGGTAATGTTCTCAAGCGGTTTGACGCTTTACTTCTTTATTCAAACCGTGAATGAATGTGTCTATTGGCAAAATTCATCAGCGGTCATATTCCCAGAATACTTGGTTTGACTCCCCGAATAACAGGATAGGGAAGCTATTGACATAACCGTTCGTCTCTCAGAGAAGTTGGTAACGTTCTCGAGCGATTTGACCTTCGGCCTTTTATTTCATGCATCAAATTAAGGAGCTTGCCACCAAAATGTACACTAATGTGTCCCCCAAAACACATAGTTATACTCCCGATACGGCGGGCAAGTCTCTCGGGGGGTAAGGTATTCTGTAAGAGGAATAACTTAATACGAATTGGTAATGTTCTCCGACGGTTTGACTCAGTACTTTGACATTCAAAGCAGAAATTACTGTGCCTATTACCAATACTTTTCAGCGGATATACTCCGCGTATAGCTGGTTTGGCTCTCGGTATAACAGGATACGAGACGCAATTGACTTAGCTGTGCGGCTCTCAGGAAACCTGGTAACGGTCTCCAACCGTTTGACATTCGATCTTCTGGTACATCGGTAAAATTAAGTTGCCATTCACGAAAATCTATACTATTTTGCTTCTTTGGCCACGAAGTTATACACTCGATACGCTGGGTTAGCTACTCGGAAGGTACAACCATCGGCATAATGTTTGACACTAACACTGTACAACTGTATGACTCAGTACTTAAATATTTGTAGCGGAAAGAAAGGTTCTTAATGCCCGTACTGTATAGCGGATTTAATCCCGGAGTATCTGGTTTGGCACTGGGAATCACAGGATAGGTGATGCCACTGACTTAGCCGTACGAATCTCAAAGACGGTAGTCACGTTTCCGAACGGTTTGACCCTCGATATTCCATTTCATTCATGAAATTATGATGACCGTAACTAACGAGTATAATTATTTTTTTCTCTGAACAGAATATTATTCCCCCGATACTGCGACTCATGTTCTCGGAAGGTAAGGCATGTGAAGAAGAGTACGACGACATATCAACCGGTAATCATCGCAAACGTTTGGACTCCCTACTATAACACTCATTTCGAGAATTAAGGTGTCGGGGGCCATAGCTATGCTGCGGAATTACATCCGGCATACCGTGTTTGACTTTTGGGATCACAGGGTAGGTTTCGCTATTTACAAAGCCGATCGACCTGCAAACAGGGTGGCAACGTTCTCGAATGGTTTGACCCTCTATCTGTATATTTAATACATGAAATGAAGGTGCTCGTCACTAAACTGCATACTAATTTGCTTCTCCGAATACGAAGTTATGCTCTCGATCCTCGCTTTAGCTTCTCGGAAAGTTAGGTATTCTGTAAGTCGAATGACTTTATACCAGTTGTATCCGTTCTTCGACGGTTTGACGGCCTGCATTAATATTGAAACCGTGAATTAAGAAGTCTATTACTAATTCGGTGCCGCGCATTTGCTACGGAATACCTGCTTTGGCTCTAGAAATCACAGGACAGGTATAGCTACTGACTTATCCGTTTTACTCTCAAAGAGGGTGATAACGTTCTCAAACGGTTTGACGCTCTATTATAATAGTCAAACCGTGAATGATGGTGTCTGTGGCCAATACTGTTCAGCGGATTTAGTTCAGGAATACCAGGATTGACTCTCGGAATCGCAGGATGGGTGAAGTTATTGACTTAGTCGCTCGTCTCTCAGAGAAGGTGGCAACTTTCTCGAGCGGTTTGTCCCTCGATCTTCTAATTCATACATAAAATTATGGTGCCCGCCCCTTCCCTGATCAATAAGTAATACTCTCGATACTGCGGGTTAGCTTCTCGATGGAAAGGTTCGTGTGAAATGTTTGACTCTATTGCAATAACTAACGTTCCATCAGCGTTTGGATCAGTAGACTAATACTGATACTGTAAGTTAAGGTGTCTATAGCCAATACTGTTCAGATAATTTACTTCCGGAATAGCTCAACCGACTCGGGGAACCATTGGATTGGGGAAGCTATTGACTCAGCCGTTCGGATCTAACCGAGGGTGGTATCGATCACGAAAGGTTTCACCCTCGATCCTCTAATTCTTACATAAAATTAAGATGCAGTCACTATAATGAATACTAATGTGTCTTTCCAAACAGGAAGTTCTTCTTGCGATACAGGGGGAAATTTTTTCGACGGGTAAGGTCTTCGGTAGAACGTTTAACGTCATACGAATTTGTAACGATCTCAATCGGTTTGGCGCTCGACTGTAATATTCATACCGTGACTGAACGTGTCCGTTGTTAATACTACACTGTGGATTCACATCCGGAATACCTGGCCTGGCCCTCGGAACCGCATGATAGTTGTAGCTACTGACTATGCCGCTCGACACTCAAAGTGGTTGGCGATTTTATCGAATGGATTGACTTTCGATCTTTCAATTCATCAATGAAAGTAAGGTGCCCATCGCTAAAATTAATAGCAGTTTCTTCCAGTCCACCCGATGTTATACTCCCGATCCAGAAAATTAGATTAATCGCAGGTAAGGGTTTCGGTAAAAGCTTTGAATCGATTCAAATTGGTAACCGCTTCAAATGGTTTGGCGATCCTCTGTAATATTCAAACCGTTAATTAAGGCGTCTATAGCCAATAATGTTCAGCGGATTTACACACGGAATCCTGCTTTGGCTCTAGGAATCACAGCATAGGTGCATGTATTGACTTAGCCTTTCTATTCTTAAAGAAGGTGGTAACGATCTCAAACGGAATGACTATCGATCGCCTAGTTAAGCCGTCCGTCTGCTAAAATGTCAACTAATTTGTTGCTCCGAACACGAAGTTATACCCTCAAGTTAGCGGGTTAGCATCTCGGAAGGAATGGCCTACGGTAATAAGTTAGACTGTATGGGAATGGCAAAAGTTCTACAACGAACAGTGAATGATGGTACGGCAGATCGAGCTACACTACTGTATAGTTACCGTTCATTTCCTAAGACATGATTTTGAGCTGCATGCAATTCTTTCTCATTTGCATATTTATATACTAATACTGCAACTTTCTGTTATGGTCATTACAATTTTTTTCGAAGTTATCAATTGTCAGTTGAAAAAATTTTATTTCTGAATACAAGTATCTTTGGAAATTGTTCAGTGCTCGTTCATGATATCACTTTTAAAACTCATTGTTATTTTATATGATTGTCTGTATACGGACCTACGCTTCCGGTGCGACACAGCTGCAGTCGTCCTGTACTTGCGTACGGCAGATCGGAGCGGTATCCTGGATTGTCTTCGTTGATTTCGTTAACGATGATTTTAAGCCTTGTGCATTTTGTCCGAATTTTGCCATTTATTTACACATACTGTAATTTAATGTTATGATATTTTCGATTTTCATCTAAATTTTCAATTAATATTTCAAAGAATTCTAGTCTTTCAGTTAAAGTGACTTCAGAATTAGATGAGTGCACGTTATGACATTATTGTGTTAAGCTTATTTTCATTTCATATCATAGTCTGTATACGTTCCTACGCTGTCGGAGCGATACCACTGGCGCTGTCTTGTAATTGCGTACGGCAGGTCGGGCGACACTACATGATGGTCTCCTCCAATTCCTTTATCCTCCGACTTTATCCTTCGACACGACTGGCGAGGTCTTGCAGACAGCTACGTACAGCTGGTCTGGGCGACTCTACTGCATGGTCTTCGATAACTTCTCTATCCTTGATATTGTTCCTCACGCACCTTTTTCCAGTTTTCCATTTACATATACATACTGTAATTTACTCTTATGATATTTCCTATTTTTTACGTTATTACCAATTTTTAGTATAAAAGATTGTATTTCCTTGGAAGAGTGTCTTTGGAATTAGTTGAGAGTGCGTTTATGACTTTATCTTGTTAATCGTATTGTTATTTTATATGATTGTTTTTGTAGGTACCTACGCTTCTTGTGCGACACGACTGGAGAGGTCTCGTAGCTGCGTTTCGTAGATCGGAGCGACACTACTGCATGATTTCGATAACATATCTAACCTTGATACTGTACCGCATGCATTCCTTCCCAGTCTTCCATTTATTTATACATTTCATAGTAAAAGTGTCTCTGGATATAATTGAGTTTACTTTTGTGACAGTATTTTGTTAAGCTAGTTATTTTTCATACCGTTGTGTGTTTGCGGATCTACGGGTCCGAGGCGCCACGGCTGGAGTGGTCTTGTAGTTGCGTTTGGGAGATCGGAGCGGCATACTGTATTGCCATCGTTAAATCCTTTAACCACAATGTTGTACCGTATTCCCTCTTTCGCAATTCTCTGTTTATATGGGAATACCATAATTTACTCTTAGGATGTCCTTAATTTCCTCCGATGTATCCAATTTTTATTTTAAAAAATAGTATTTCTTATTAATCGTATCTTTGGAATTAGTTAAGTGTACGATTATGATAATATTTTGCTGCACTTTCTGTTATTTTATACAGATGCCTGGATGCGTACCTACGCATCCGGAACGACACAGCTGTAACGGCTTTGTAGTTGCGTACGGCAGATCGAAGCGGCATACTGGATGGTCATCGTCTTTCGGGTAACAATGGTTTTGAGCCATATCCATTTTTTCTCACGTTTTCCATTTATCTATACGTTCTGCAGCTTGCTGTTATGAAATTTTTTATTTTTCTTCAAAATTTTCAATCTTTATTTTAAAAAATTGTATTTCTTACTAAAAGTGTCTTTGGAATTAAATCATTGTACCCGTATGACATAATTTTGTTCAACTAATTGTTATTTTGTATGATTGTCTGTGTATGTACCTACGCTGTTTGCGCGAGACGACTGGCGCGGTCTTGTATTTGCTTCCGACAGGATGGAGCGAGACTACTGGATGGTCTTCGATAATGTTTCTAACCTCCATATTGTACAGCAGCAATTTTTTCCCAGTTTTTCATTTATTTGTACATACTGTCTGTTACTGCTATGATGTTTTCACTGCTCCTAAAAAGTCAAATTTCTGAGATAAAAAATTGGAAGGTTTGAATAACATCGGAAATATCATTACAGTAGATCACAGAACGTAGAAATAAATAGTGAATATCGAAAGAATGCATTCGGAACAATATCAGGGTTAGAGAAATTAACCAAGATAATACCGTAGTGTCGGTCCGATTTGCGGAATGCAACTACATGGACATAACAGGCTTGTCGCCCCGGATGCGTATGTATGAATAAAGGCAAGTATGTAAAATAAAAATAAGTTTCATCATAATATTGGCATAAACGCACACTCGACTAATTAAAAAGGCACTTTCACTAATAAATACAATTTTTTAAACCGAAAATTGAAAATTTTGAAAAGAATTGGATATATCATAACAGTAAATTACAGTATGTAGGTATAAACAGAATACAGAGATATAATGCACTCGGTACAATATCAAGGTCAAAGAAATTATCAATGCAGCACTGTCGCACCGATATTCCGATCGCAACTGCAAGACGAATCCAGTCCTGTCGCTCCGGCATCGTAGGTACATATAGAAACAATCACAGAATGTAACAACAAATTATACATGTTATGGTCATACACGCACACACAACTAATTCCAAAAGCACTTTTATTAAGAAATTCAATTTTTTAAACAAAGATTACGAAATTCTGAAAAAGCATCGACCATATCATATCTGTAAATTACAGCATGTTAAAATAAAAAGAAAGCTGCCCAAAAATGCATACGGTACAATATTATGGATAAAGAAATTAACAAAGATCATCCAGTACTCCCCACCGATCTGTAGCACGAAACTTCAAGATATCGCCAGTCGTGTTTCTCTGGCAGCGTAGGAACGAATACAATCAATCATCCAAAATAGCAAAGAATTTAACATAATACTGTTATAAGCGTACACACAAATAATTCCGTAGACACTTCTGCTTATGAATACAATTTTTTATACTAAAAATTCAAAAATTTGATAAAAATCGAAAATATCATACACTAAATTAAAGTATGCATAATTAAATACATGATTGGGTAAAAATACATACGGTACAATATCATGGTTAATGAAATTAACGAAGATCATGCAGTAACGTCGATCCGATCGGCCATACGAAACTGCAAGCCCAGTCCATGCGCGTTATTCCGGCAGCGTTGGTACATATACAGACAATCCTATAATGTAACAATGAATTTAACAAAATATTGTCATAATTGTTCACTCTACTAATTCTATGGCACTTGTCCTAAAAAATGCAATTATTAATACAAAAAGGTTGAAGTTCTGAAAAAAAATGGGAAATATCATAACTGTAAACTACAGTATGTATAAGAAAATGGAAAGCTGGGGAAAATGACAACGGTACATAATCAAGTTCAACGGAATAAACGAGGGCCTTCCAGTATACCGCGCCGATCTGGCTTTCGCAACTGCAAGACCACTCCCGTCTTGTCGCACAGGAAGCGTAGGAACGTATACAGCCAATCGTATAAGACAACTGTAAGTTTAACAAGATAATGTTATAAACGTACACTCAACTAATTCCAAAGACACTTTTACTAAGAAATACAATTTGTTTACGTACAATTTTAAAATTTGGAAGAAGAACGAAAATATAACAACAGTATATTACAATATCTGTAAACAAATAGAAAACTGGGACTGAATTTATATGGTACATAATCAAGGACAAGGGATTAACTGAAACCACACAGTAATGCGGCTTCGCACTGCCGTGTAGAACTACAAGACATCTGTAGTCGTCTTGCTCCAGATGCGTTGGTACAGAATACAGACAACATTATGAAATAACAACAAGCTTAATAAAATACTGGAATAAACGTAAGCTCATCTAATTCAAAAGGAACTTTTACAAAGAAATACAATTTTTTAAGATAAAAAGTTAGAATTTTGTAATATATCGAAAATATCATAATATTAAATTACAGTATATATAAATGAACGGAGAACTGGGAAACGATGCATACGGCACAACATCAAGGCAATAGTAATTACCGACGACCATCAAGTAGTGTCGTTCCCATCAACCGAACGCAACCACAGGACGATACCAGTGGTATCGAGCCGGCAGCGAAGGTACATATGGAGACAATCATATAATTTAGCAGGTAATATAACAAAATATTGTCACAAACGTATGCTCAACTGATTCCAAAGGCACTTTTCATGTACGATTCAATTTCTGAAATTAAAAACTTGAAATTTAGAATGAAATCGAAAATATCATATCAGTATATTACAGTTCGTGTTCAGATATAGAAATGGGTCTCCATTTCAGTGACGGGCACCTCAACATCACGTGTGAATTAGAAGGGCGAACGACAAACAATTCTGGAACGTTACCACCTTATTTTAGAGACGATCGGAAAAGTCAATAGCTTCACCTATCCTGTGATTCGGAGTGTCAAATCTAGTACTCCGCGAGCAACAGCGCAGAACAATTTTGGCCATAGACACCTAAATCCACGGTAGGAATATTAAAGTACTGCGTCACGCCGTTTGCGAGCATTCGCAACTGGTATAATGTCAAACGCTTAACGAAGGAGTTAACTTCCGTGAATCTCACCGACTTCATCGAGAGCATAACTTCGTGTTCAGAGATACAAATAACTATACACTTTAGTTCGGGGCACCTTAATTTGATGTAGGAATTAGAAGATCGAGCGTCAAACCGTTTTATAACGTTGCCAATTGTTATAAATTCAAACACTTCACCGATGGCTTTACCTTCGGGGAAGCTAACCAGCCGTTTGGAGAGTATGGCTACGTGATGAGGGAACCACATTAGCATACAATTTCGTGACGTCACCATATGTCCAAGTTTGAATTAGAAAATCGATTGTCAAACAGGTCGAGAACGTTGCCACCTTCTGTGTGAGACGATCGGATGAGTCGATATCTTCACCGATCCTGCGATTCAGAGAGTCATATCAGATGTTCCGGGAGTAAATCCCTGAACTGTATTGGCAATAGCCACCTTAATTCACGGTTTGAATATTACAGTAGAGCGTCATACCGCTTGATAACGTCAACAAATGGTATAATATCAATTGTTTTATCGAAAGCGATGCCTGCCGCGAATTTCACGGGCATCATCAAGGGTATAACTTCGTGTACAGAGAAAGAAATTAATCTTCATTTCAGTGTCGGGCACCTTAATTTCATGTATAAACTATTAGGATCGAGGGTCAAACCGTCCCAGAACGATGCCACCTTCTTTGAGGATTGAAAGGATAAGTCAATAGTCTCACCAACCCTGCCATGACGCATGTCAAACCAGGCATTGAAGAAGTTGATCCGCTGTACAGTATTGGTCTTATTCATCCTATTTCATGGTATAAATATTAAAGTGCGGATCCAAACCGTTCTAGAACGTTACTTACTGCTATAGAGTCAAACTTCTCACAGAATGTGTTACCTTCGAATAGTTAACCCGCTATATCGAAAGTATAACTTCGTGGTCACAGAAGCAAATTATTATACATTATCGTGACGGCCACCTTAATTTCTTCTATGAATTACGATGTATAGGTTCAAACCTTTCGAAAAAGTCACCACCTACTTTGAGATTCGATCAGCATAGTCAATAGCTTAACCAATGCTGTGAGGCCGAAAGTCAATCGAGATATTTCTGGAGTCAATGAGCTGCACAGTATTGGAAATGGGTACCTTATTTCGCGGAGTGAATATTAAAACAGAGCGTCACACCGTGTGAGAATGTAACTAATTGCTATAAAGTCAATCGCGATACCGAATGCCTTACCGTGTGAGAAGGTAACCCGCCTTATCGAGAATATGGCTACGTGTTTATGGAAACACATTAGTACACACTATAGTGATGGCACCATAAAATCATGCATCAAGTATAAGATGGAGGGCGAAATCACACGAGATCGTTGGCACCTTCTTTGAGAGACGCACGGCTAAGTCTATAGGTGCACCTACCGTGTGATTCCGAAAGACAAAGCGGGTCATCCGGGAGTAGGCCCGTTTAAAACCATTGACAATAGTCACATCAATCCGCGGTATGTACATTAATGTAGAGAGTCAAACCCTCGGAGAATATTACCAATTGGTATAAAGTCTTTCGTTCTCCGAATACCTTACCTTCTGCGAACACGAACCGCTGTAACGACAATATATCTTCGTGTTAAGAGGCGTATATTAGTATACATTTCCCTGGCGGTCACCTTAATTTCATGTATGTATTTGAAAGTCAAGTGTCAAACAGATCGAGAACGTTACCATCCTCTGCTAAGTCAGGAGCTTCACCTATCCTGATATTCCGAGACAGATACCACGTATGCCGGGTGTAAATCCTCTGAACAGTATTGGGAGTGGACACCTTAAATCACGGTATAAGTCATAACATAGAGATACGAACCATCGCACAACGTTACCTACTGGCATAGGGTCAAACGTTTTACAGAACTCCTTACTATCCGCAAACTCTACGTGCTGTATCTAGGGTATAACTTCGTGTTCGGTGACTCAAATTACTATACATTTTAAGGACGGGAACCTTAATTTCTTGGGTGAACTGAATGATGGAATGTCAATCCATTCGAGAACGTTAGCACCGTCTTTGAGATTCGACGGCTTATTCAGCAGCTGCAACTATCATGCGATTCCGACGGTCAGACCAGGTATTCCGGAAGTCAATCCACAATGCAGTATTACCAATGGTCACGTTCATTCGCGGCATGAATATTAAAGTAGAGCGTCAAGCCTTTGTAGATCATTACCTATTGTTATAGTGTCAAACTCTTTTGCAAGGCCTCACCATCCGAGATCCGAACCCGGTGTATCGATGGCATATCTACGTGTTTATAGAAGATAATTTGTATTCAATTTAGTGACGGGAATCTTAATTTCGTGGATGAGTGTGGAGATCGCAAGTCAATCCGATCGAGAAAGTTATCGCCCTTTTTGAGAGTCGCACGTCTAAGTCAATCGCGATGCATATCCTGTGATAGCGAGAGTCAAACCAGGCAAACCGCTAATAAATCTGCTATACAGTATTGTCAAAGGACATTTTCATTCATGGTTTGAATATTACGGTCGAGCGTTAATCCGCTTGATAGCGTTACCAAATAGTATAAAGGCATGCTTTTTACCCAATACTTCGTCTTCCGAGAACATTAGCCGCTGTATCGTGAGTACATCTTCGTGTTCAGAGATACAAATTAGTATACATTATAGTGGAACACACCATCATTTAATGTGTGATATAGCAGATCGAGTGGCAAACTGTTCCAGGATGTTACTACTAGCTTTGAGAGTCGCACACCTATGTCACTGGCTTTATTTACCCCGTGATTCCGAGATTCGGACCAGGTCTTCCAGGAGCAAACTCGCTTAACAATATTGCATTTGTCACCATAATTCACGGTTTGAATATTAAAGTAGAGTGTCATACCGCTGTAGAACGTTACCTATTCGTATAGAGTCATCATTTTTACGGAAGATCCTAACTTCCGAGAAGACTGACACGCTGTAGGGAGTGTTCTCCTCAGAGGTCACGGAATTAAGTTAATTGACATCTTACCAGGCGGACACCTCATTTTCATGTTTGAATAGCTAAATCGAGCGCCAAACCGTTCGCGAATGCTACCACTTTTTTTGAGAATCGAACGGCTGGGTCAATAGCATCACCTATACTTGCGATTTCGCGAGTCAAGCCTGGTATTCCAGGAACAAATGTGCTGAACAGTAATAGCAATAGACACCTTTATTCACGGCATGAATAATGAAGTAGAGCGTCAAACCGTTTGATAACGTCACCAATTGGCATAGCGTAATACTCTTTCCCGGAATCAATACCTTCTGAGTACATAACCCGCTGTATCGTGGGTATAACGTTGTGCTCTGCGATACAAATTGGTATACATTTTAGCAGAAGGACGCCTTATTGTCATGTATGAATAGAAAAAGCGACAATCACACAGTTCGAGATCGATCCCACCTTCTTTGATAGTCGAGCGGCTAAGTGCATAGCTTTACCTATACTGCTATTCCGATAGGCAAACCAGGTATGACGGGAGCCAACTTACAGTGCACTGTTCGTCATGTATACCTTCATTCGAGGTTTCAATATTGAAGTACAGCGTGAAAACGTTTCAGAACGTTACCAGGTGGTATAAAGGCAAACGTCCTACAGAAGGCCGTACCTTCCGAGGACCAGACCCGCTGCATCGAGAGTATAAATTCGTGATCAGAGATACAAAATAGTATACATGATAGTATCCGGCACCTTGTTCTGATGTATGAATTAGAAGCTATATCGTCAAACTATTCGAGAGCCTAACCAACTTGTTTGAGAGTCGAACGCCTAGGCCAAAGCCTGCAGCTATCCTGTGATGCCGAGAGGCAAATCAGGTATTCCAAGAGTAAATTCGCAGAAAAGCATTGGCAATATACATCTCTACTCGCTGTATGAATATTAAAGTACAGAGTCAATCCGCTGGAAGAACGTTACCATTTGGTATAATACTCCTTGCCAGACATCTTACCTTCCGAGAAAATAACCCGCTGTGTCGGGGCGTATAGCATCGCGATCAGGGAAATAAATTAATAGACGTTTTAGCAGACGGACACCTTAATTTCACGTATGAACTAGAAGATCGAATGTCAAACCCTTCGAGATCGTTACCACCTTCTTTGGGAGTTGAACGGCTGAGTCAAAAGCTTTACCTATCCTGTTATTCCGAGAGTCAAACCAGGAATTCCGGGCGTCTATCAGCTACACAGTATTGGTAATGGACGCCTCAACTCGCGGTTTGTATATTAAAGCAGAGCGTGAAACCGTTTGTGAACGTTTCCAATTTTGATATATTCAAACGTTTTACCGATGGCGGTAATTTCCGCGAAACTCGCCCGATTCAACGAGAATAAAACTTCGTGTTCAGAGGATCAAATTAGTACACATTTTAGTGACGTGGACCTTAATTTCATTATGAGTAAGAAGATTAAGGGCGAAACCATTCGAGAAAGGTACCACGGTCTTTGAGATTGAAACGGTTAAGCTTCATACATCCTGTGGTTTAGAAAGTCAAACGAGATATTCCGGGAGTAAATTCGCTGTACAGCATTGGCGATGGATATCTTAATTCGAGGAGTGAATATTGAAATCGATCGTTGCACCTTGTGAGAACGTAGCATTGAATATAAACTCAAACATTTTACACAATGCCTCAATGCCCGAGAAGATAACCAGCCGTATCGATAGTATAGCTTCATGTTTAGAGAAACAAAATAGCCTACAAGTTAGTGACGGCACCTTAAATTCATTTAAGAATTATAACCTCGAAATTCAAACCCTTCAAGGACGTAACCACCTTCTGTTAGAAACGAACAGCTAAGGCAGGTATTGCAGGAGTAAATCCGCTGAACAGTATTGGCAATAGACACCTTAATAAACTGTTCTAAGACTATTGCAGACCGTCAAACCGTTATAGAACGTCACCTATTGGTATAGAATTAAACACGGTCCCGACATTCTTAGCTTCTGAGAAGCTAGCCCGCCGTACCGGAAGTATAACTTCTTGTTCTGAGAAACACATTAGAAATAATTTTAGTGACGGCACCTTAAATTCATGTGTGAATTAGGATTTTTATGATCTAACAGATCGAGGACGTTGCCACGTTCTGTGGGAGACGAGCGGCCAAGTGAATAGCTTCACCTGTCCTGAGATACCGAGAACCAAACCATGTATTGCGGGAGTAAATGCGATGAACAGTTATGGCAATAGACACCTCAATTCACGGAATGAATAATGAAGTGGAGAGTCAAACCGTCGAAGAACGTTACATACAGTAATACAGTCAAACCTTTTAACGATGGTCTTAAATTTCGAGAAACTATCGCGCTGTGTCTAGGGTACGTCGTGTTCAGAAAAGCAATTTATTATACTTTTGAGTTACGGGTTTCTTAATTTCATGTATGAACTAGAAGATCGGGGTCAAAACGTTCGAGAACTTTGCCACTGTCTTTGAGAGTCGAACGTCTAAATCAGTAGCTTCAACTATCCCGTGATTACGATAGTCAAACAATGTATTCCGATAGAAAATCCGATGATCAGTATTGGCAATAGGCACACTAATTCATTGTATGGATATTAGAGTTGAGCGTCAAACCGTTCGAGTACGTTACCAATTGGAATAAAGTCTAACCTTTTATCGAAAAACTTATCAACCTAGATCGAACACCGAACAAGCGATAGTCTTGCCTTGTGCTCACGGAAACAAAATAGCAGTCATTATAGCTGACAGAGACCATGATTTCGTGCCTGAATAGCAAAATTGAGAGTGAAACTACTCTAGAACGTTACTACATTCTTTCGGAATCGAACGGCCATGTTAATAGCTTCATGTATTCTAGGATTCCGAGAGACAAAATGGGCACTCTGGGAGCAAGTGGCCCGTACCGAATTGGCAACACACTGCTTAATTCCCGGAGCCAATATTAAAGCAGACCAACATACCGTTTTAGAGTGATACCTACTTGTATATAGTTAAAACTTTACTGAAAGCCATACCAGCCAAGAATGTAAACCTCCGTATCGAGAGTATAAATTTGAGTTCAGAGAAACACATTAGTATACATTTTAATGACGGGCACCATAATTTCATGTATTATTTAAATGATCGAGGGTCAAACCTTTCGAGAACGTTAACATCTTCTTTGAGAGACGAACGGCTAAGTTCATAGCTTGTCGTACTTCAATATTCGAAGAGGCAAACCATGTATTCCCGGAGTAAATGTTACTAATTTGCTACCGTGAACACTGAGCAAGACACGTGCTTCAGCGGGTTGGGCTTCTCGGATGATATGTTATTTTCGGTAAAAGGTTTGACTCTTAGCTAAGGGATCAAGCTCTGTATCTGTCTGACGCTCTACCTTCATATTTGTACCGTGAAATAAGCAGTATATTGGCAATATTGTCCAGCGGATGTGCTCCCGGAATACCCGGTTTGGCATTCGGAATCACAGGATGGGTGAAGCTGTTGTCTTGGGTGTTCGACTGTCACAGAAGGTAGTAACGATCTCGAGAGGTTTGGCACTCGATCTACTAAGTCATATTTGAAATTAAGTTACTCGTCACTAAAATTTAGATCGTGTTGCATCTCTGACAACGACGTTATACTCTCGGCACAGCGGGATACATTCTCGGAAGATAATGCCTTCGGTAAAAAGTTTGACACTGTACCAACAGGTAAGGATCTACGACGGCTTGACACTGTACTTCAATATTTTTACCGTAAATTGGGGTGCCTATAGCAAATACTGTTCAGCGGACTTACTGCTGGAATACCTAGCTTGACTGTCGGAGTCACTGCGAGGTGAAGCTATTGACTTAGCGACAGTCAAAAGTGGTCTACACGTTCTGAAAAGTTTGACTCTCAATCTTGAAATTCATACATGAATATAAGGTGTCCGTCTGCTGAAATCTCTTCTAATTTCCATCCGTGAACACTAGGCAAGGCACTTCGTCCAGCGTATTAGGTTCTCGGTAGATAATGTATTCGGCTAAAAGTATGACATTATAGCAATTGGTAATGTTCTTCGACGATTTGCCTCCCTGCTTTAATACCCGTGGCGTGTATTAAGGTCTCCATTGCCAATACTATTCAGGTGATTTACGCCAGAAATACCTTGTTCGGCTCTAGGAATCACGTGATAGGTGAAGCTGTTGGCTTAGCTGTGCGAATTCCAAAAGATGTGGTAATTTTCTCAAGCGGTTTGACACTCCATTCACCTATTCATATATGAAAATATTTTGTCCGCCTGCTAAAATGTCTACTCAATGCTTCCTGTAAAATCCAGGCAAGAAAATCGCGGGTTCGCAGATGGAAGGTTGTTGGGTAAGATTAATGAATTTATACTGATTGGGAATGCTCTCTTACGGCTTGATTCTCTATTTTAATTTCGTACCGCGAATTAACGTGTGTATTGCCAATACTGTTCAGCGCATTTACTCCCGGAGTACCTGGTGTGACTCTCCGAATCACTGGATAGGTGAGGCTTTGACATAGTCGTTCGAATCTGACAGAAGGGGTCAACGTTCTCGGCCGATTGACCCTCGGTCTTTTAATTCATATTCGAAGTTGAGGTACCCTCCACTGAAAGGATGAACAATTTCTGTCTGTAAATACGAAGTTATACTCTCGGTACGGCGCGGTAGTTTCGCGGCAGGTACGACGTTCGGTGAAAAGTTAAACTCTATACCAATAGGTAAAGTTGTACTCTCTACTTTAAAACCCATAGCGTGAAGTAGGCATTTTAATGCCCATACTCTACAGCGAATTTGATCCCGCAATGCCTTGTTTGTCTCTCGGAATCTCAGGATAGGTGAAGCCTGTTACTTGTACGTTCGAATCTCAGAGACGATGGTAACGGTATCGAAAGGACTGACCCTCGATTTTGCTATTCACACAAAAAGGTAATGCTTTCGTCTGCTAAAACGTCTAATAATTTGTTTCCGTCAGCTTGAAGCAAGACACTCGCTGCAACGGGATAGGTTCGAGAAAGGTAATATGTTGGGTAGAAAAAAAAGTTCTTCAACGGTTTGACTCTCTACATTACTATTCAGACCGCGAATTAAGGTATATATCGCGCATGCTGACAAGCGGATATACTCCTGGAATAACTGGTTGGACTCTCGGTATCACAGGACAGATGAAGATATTGATGTAGGTGTGCCACTCTCAATGGAGGTGGTTACGATCTCGAACGATTTGACTTTCGATTCTGCTATTGAATCACGAAAACATGGTGTCCCTTCGCTAAAGTATCCACTAATATTTTTCCGTGAACACGAAGCTAGATACTACCTCTGGCGGGTTAGGTTCTCTGAGGGTATCGTATCCGTTAAAAATTTTAAATGCATACAAATAGGTAGCGTCCTACAACGGTTTCACAATGTACATTAAAATTTATTCCGTGAATTAGGGTGTGTAACGCATATGCCGTACAGGGGATTTATTCCCGGAATACGTGGTCTGACTCTCGGTATGGCACGAAAGGTGAAGCTACTGACTTATATACTCAAATGAGGTGTGAACGTTCTCGATCGGTTTGACAACCCGATCTTCTAATTCATGCATGAAATTAAGGCTTCCGTCACTGAAATGAAGACCAATTTCTTGCTCTGAATACGAACTTGTACTCTCGATGAAGAGGGTGAGGATCGCGGAAGGCACGACATAGTGTAGAACGTTTGACTCTTTATCATTTGTGAACGTTGTCAAACAGTCTGAGTCTGTACTTTAACATTAAAGCCGTGGACTAAGGTGTATATTGTCAATAGTCTTCAGCGGATATGCTGCTGGTATGCCTAGTGTGACTCTCCGAATCGTAGGACAGGTGAAGCTATTGTGTTATATGTGCCTTTTCGCGAAAAAGGTGGTAACGTTCTCGATCAGTTTGACCCTTGATCTTCTAATTCATGCATGAAAATAAGGTGCTCGTCACTATGATGTATAGTAATTTGTTTGACTCTGGGCATGATTGTAGGGGGCAAGCTGTTGACTTAACTGTGCCATCCTTAAAGACGGTGGGCACGCAATTGATTGGATTGACAACTGATTTTCTATTTCATATATGAAATTGTGATGCCCATCACTAAAATGTGTACTAATGTCTTCCTCTGAACACGAAAATGTACTCTAGTTCCGGCGGGATAGCTACTCGGAAGGTAAAGCTTTCGGTTTGCATCTACACCAGTGGGTAACGTTCTACAAAATGTTGAGGGTCTGCTTTAATAATCATACCGAGAATTAAGGTGTTTCTTGCGAATACGCTTCAGCAGATTTACCCTCGGGTAACAGATTTGTCTCTCGGAATCACAGGATAGGTGCAGCTGTAGCCTTACCCCTTCGAATCACAGACAAGTTGGCAACATTCTCGAACGGTTTGACCCTGGATCTCCAAATTCATACATGAAATTAAGGTGCCGGCACTAAATTGTATACTAATGTGTTTCTCTAAACACATAGCTATACTCTCGATACGGCGGCTTAGCTTCTCTGACGGAAAAGCATTCGGTCAAACGTTTGACTTTATAGCCATTAGTAACGTTCTCACACGGTGTGACGCGCTATGTTAATATTCACTCCGCGAATTAAGATACCAGTTGCCAATGATCTACCGCCAATTTACTCCCGGAATACCGGGTTAGACTCCTGAAATCGCAGGGTATGTGAAACTACTGACTTAACCGCTTGTCTCTCAAAGGAGGTGTTATCGTTCTCGTACGGTTTGTCCCTCGAGCTCTTAATTCACACATGAAGTTAAGGTGCTCTTGGCTAAAATGTATACTAGTTCGCACCTCTGAACACGGTGTTATATTCCCGATACAGCGAGGCAGGTTTCGGAGGGTAAGACATTCTGCATGAATTCTGACACCACACCTATAGGTATAGTTCTACAACGGCTTGACTGCCTGCCTTTAATATTCAACACGTGAATTAAGTTGCCTACTGCCCATACAGTTTCACGGATTTACTTCCGGAATACCTGGCTTGCTTCTCCGATCACAGGATAGATGAAGCTATTGCCTTAGCGTTTCGACACCCAGAGAAGGCGGTACCATTCTCTGACGGTTTGTCCCTCGATTTTGATATCTGTACATGAAAATAAGCGGTCCGGCAGCAAAAATGACTACTAGTTTGTTTCCGTGAACAATAAGTAATGCCCTCGCTACTGCGGTTTAGGTACTCTTATGGTACAATATTCCGGAAGAATACGGACTTTATACAAGCAGGTAAATTTCCCCCACGGATTGAGTCCTTACTTCAACATTTATACCCTGAATTATGGTGTATCTTGTAAAATCATTAAGCGGTTTTACTAGCAGAACACCTGGATTGCCCCTCCGAATAACAGGGTAGGTAAAGCTATTGACATAGTCGTTCGACTCCCAAGGATGTTGGTAACATTCTCGATCGGTTTCACAATCGATTTTCTAATTACTACATCAAGATACGGTACCTGTTACTGAAATAAATACTAATTTCCTTCTCTGAACACGAAGTTATTCTCTCGAGCCAGCGGGATAGGTTTTCCGAGAGTAAGGTCTTGGGTAACACGTTTGACTTTATACCAATTGGTAACGCATTCAAACAGTGTAACACTCTACCTTAATGTTCATTCCTCGAATTATGGTGTCCATTAACAATAGTGTGCTGCAGACTGACACCCGGCATACCTGGTTTCCCTGTCGGAATAGCAGGATAGGTGAAGCTGTTGAATTATACGTTCGACTATAAAAGTAGATGGTATCGTTCTAGAAACGTTTGACTCTCGATAATTCTGTTCATACATGAAATTATGGTGAGCTCCTAAGATATGTCAACTTATATGTTGCCATGAACACTACGCAATGCACTTCCTATAGCGGGTTGGACTATTCGGGGGTTAAGGCCATCGGTAATAAGTTTGATTCTATACGAATATGTAATGTTCTGCAACGTTTTTACTCTGAACATTAATATTCGAACCGTCAATTAAGTAGTTAATTCCCAATACTGTCCAGCGGATAGAATCCCGGATTTCCTGGTTTGAATCTCCGAAATACAGGAAAGGGGAAGCTATTGACTTAGCCGTGCGTCCCTCACAGATGGTGCCAACGTTCTCGAGAGGTTTCACCACCGATAATCTAATTAGTACATGAAGTTAACGTGACCGAGACAGAAATGAATACTAATTTTCTACTCTGAACACGGACTTATTCTCTGAATGCGCCAGGTGGGGTTCGCGGAAGCCAAGGCCTTCGGTACATCGCTAGACCTTATACCAATTGGTATGCTGTCAAACCGTTTTACGCTCTACTGTAATAATCAAACCGCGAATTAAAGTGTCTATTGCCAGAACTCTTCAACGGACGTCCTCCCTGAATATCTGGCTTGACCATCGCAATCGCAGGGTAGGTGAAGCTATTGTGTTCTATTCGTGATTTCACGAGAAGGTTGTAAAGTTCTCGAACATTTTCACCCTCGACCTTCTAATTCATACATGATGTGAAGGAATACGCCAATAAAATCTTTACTAATTTCCTTCCTTGGACACAAAGTTATACTCTCGATACACTGGGTTTGTTTCTCGGAATGCACGACCGTCGGTAAGTGGTTTGACTCTATACCAATACGTAACGTCTGTCAACAGTTTGACTCAGTACATTGATATTCGCACCTGGAATTGCGGTACCTATTGACAATGCGTTTCAGCGGTTATATTCCCGGCACTGCTGGTTTGACTGCCGGTATCACAAGATAAGTGACGGAATTGACTTACTTGTACGGCCTCAGGAAAGGAGGCAACGTTCTCGAACCGTTTTAAACTCGATCTTCAAATTCGTGCATGAAATTAATGTGCTCGACAGTAAATGTATACTAGTTCGTATCTCTAAAGTGGGTGTAATACATACAATACTGCGAGTTAGTTTCTCGGGGGACAGGCATACTGTAATGACATTGCCCATTCACGTGTAGGTAACGATCTACAGCGGCTTGACTGCCTTCTTTGGTTTACAAACCGTGATTTAATGTGTCTATTTCCCATTCTGTTCAGCGGATTTACTTCCGGAAAACTTGGACTGCTTCTCCGAATCGCAGGATAAGAGAAGCTATTGTCTTCGCAGTCCGCCTCTCATAGAAAGTGGTAACCTTCACGAACGATTTGACTCTCGGTCATGATATTTATACACAAACATGTGGTGACCCTGCGCTAATAGGTCTACCAATTTGGATCTGTGCAAGTTAAGGAGGACATTCCCTACAGTGGGTTAGGTTCCCGGAAGGTATGGTATTCGGTTTAAGGAACGACTTTATGCTCATTGGTAATTTCCGCCATCGGTGTGACTCTCGAAATTCATATTCATACCGTGAATTAAGGTGTCAGATGCCAATAAACTCCAGCAGTCTCTTTCCCGGATTTCGTTATTTGTCGCTATGTATCACACGATACGTCAAGCAATAGACTTCTCCGTTCGACTCTAAAATGAGGGTGGAAGCGTTCTCGAGTGGTTGCACCATCGATATTTTCATTCATACATCAGGATATCGTGTCCGTCACAGAAACGAATACCAATTGCATCCTCTGATCATGAAGTTATACTGTCGGTGAAGCGGGTGTGGATCGAGGAAAGTACGGCCTTGGGTAGAACGTTTGACTTTGTACAACTTGGTATCGCCCTCAAACGGTTTGACGCTCTACTGTAATAATCATACCTTGAATTATGGTGTCCATTGTCGATAGTGTACAGCGGATTGACCACTGGAATACCTGGTTTGACTATCGGTATTACAGGACAGGTGAAGCTATTGTCTCAGCTGTTCGACCTCCAAAGGAGATGGGAACGTTATCGAACGGTCTGACACTCGGTCTTCTAATTGATTCACGTAATTAAGGTTCAGGTCACTAAAATATGTACTACTTTGATCCCCTGAACTCCATGTTATACTCTCGGTACAGCGCGTAAGGCTTTCGGAAGGGTTAGGTCTCCAGTAATGCGTTTGACTTTATACAAACTGCGTAGCACTCTCAAACGGTTTTACGGTCTACTTTAAAATTCAAACCGTAAATTACGGCGACTATTGGCAATACTGTTTAGCTGATTAACTCCAGGAAATACCTAGGTTATCCTAGATATTACAAATTACAATATATATTAATTTCGGGCACCAGAACATCATGTAAGAGTCAGATGATCGAGTGTTAAACCGTTTGAGAACGTTACCTCCCTGTTTGAGAGTCGAACGGATAAGTCAAGAGGTTCACATATCCAGAGATTCCGTGTGCAAATCCAGGTATTCCGGGAGTCTATCTGCTGACCAGAATTTACAAAGGACACCTTAATTCACGGGATGGATACTAAAGTAAAGCGTCAAACCGTTTGAAAGCATTGCCAATTGTTATAAAGTCAAATACTTTACCGATGTCCTTACCCTCGGTGAATCAAACTCGCCGTTTCTAGAGTATGTTGTTCGTGTCCAGAGAAAGAAATTAGTCCGCATTTAAGTGACGGGCACCGAGATTTCCGGTACGAGATAGAAGATCGAGCATCAAACCGTTCTAGAACGATCCCACCTACTTTGAGGGTCGCATAGACACGAGAATAGCTTCACCTGTCTTGCGAATGCTGGAGAAAGACCAGGTTTTCCGCGATATATCTTGCAGTACAGTATTGTAATTTGTCATCGCTATATCCGGTTATCAATGTTACGGAACACTGTCAATCCATTGTAGATCGCTTCCATCTCTATACAGCCACCACTTTTACAGAAGGCCTTACCTTACATGAGTCTATACTGAAGTATGTAGATTATAACTTCGCGTTCAAGCAAGGAAATTAGTATATATCTTAGTGACGGAACCCTTATTTTCATGTATGAAGAAGTATATCGTATGTCAAACCGATCGAGAGCGTTACCAACTTCCTTGGGAGTGGAACTGCTGAGGCACTAGCATCACCTAGACGAGGTACCGAGAGTCAAGCCTGGAATTCCAGGAGTAAATCCACTGAACAGTATTCGCAATATACACATTAATTCACGGTATGAATATTAATGTAGAGATTCAAACCGACGGAAAACATTACCAATTCGTAAAAAGTCATTCTTTCTACACAATATCATTCCTTCCTAGAACACAGCCCGCTGTAGCGAGTGTCTATCTTTGTTTTCACGGAATCAATTGTCGGACATTACAAAAAACGGACACCTCAGTTTCACGTATGAATAGCAAAATCGAGAGTAGAACTGTTCGAGAACGGTAGCATCTTTTTTGAGAGCCGTACTGCTAAGTCAACAGCTCCCCCACCCTGTTATTCCGGGAGTCAGACCTGGTATTCTGCGTGTAAATCCGCAGTACTGTATTGGCCATAGACACATTAATTTACGGTATAAATGGTAATATTGAGATTGGAACCATCGTAGAACGTTACCTACTGGTATAGGGTCAAACCTCTTACCGGATACTTTACCTTCCAAGATCCTATCCCGCCGCAGCTAGTGTCTTGCTTAGTGTCCTAGGAAACAAATTAGTAGACACTTTAGCAATCGGACACTTTAATTGCATGTATGACTAAGATGATGGAGGGTCAAATCGGTCGAGAACGATACCACACCTTATGACAGTCGCATGACTGAGCGAATAGTGTCACGATTCCTGTGATTTCGAGAGACGAACCAGGTATTCAGGGAGTAATTCCGCTGAACATCGTTGATAATAGTGACCATCATGAACGGTTTTAATATTAAAGAAGGCTGTCAAGCCGCTGTAGAGCATTACCAATAGGTGTAGGTTCAAACTACTTGCAGTATACATTTCGCTCCGATAAACCAACTCGCTGCATCCAGAGTAAAGCAACATGTTCAGAAGTACAAACTATTATACATTTACTGTCGAGCACCATCATGTCATTCATGAATTAGAAAATTGAGTGTCAAACCGTTCGAGAACGTTACCACCTTCTGTAAGACATGAACAGCTAAGTAAATAGCTTCGCATATGCTGTGATTCCGAAGCCAAACCAGATATTCCAGGAGTAAATGCGCTGTACTGTATTGGAAATTGACACCTCAATTCACGGTTTGAATATTAAAGCAGGACATCAATCCATTGTAGGGCATTAACAATGCGTGTAGATTTAAATATCATACAGAATGCGTTACACTCCGACAAACTGACCCGCTGTATCGAGAGTATAACAAGGCGCTCAGAGGTAAGAACTAGTATTCAATTTACTGTCGAGCACCTTAATTTCATGCATGAACTAGAAGATTGAGGGTGAAACCTTTCGAGAATGTTAGCACCTTCTGTGAGAGTCGATCGGCTAAGTAAATAGCTTCTCATATCCAGTGATTCCGATAGACAAACTAGGGATTACGGAATTAAATACACTGCACAACACTGGAAATACATAACTTACTTCACGGTATCAATTTAAAGTAGATTGTTAGGAAGTTTGAGATCGGTACCATTAGGAATATAGTCAATCGTCCTTCTGATGACCTCACCCAAGGAAAGCCTAATCCGTTGTATCTGGAGTATAACATCGTGTACCGAATAACAAATTAATTTACATTTTACCAACGGGCACCTCAATTTCATGTATAAATTAGAATATGGAGGGATAAACCATTCGAGAGCGTTACCATCTTGCATGAGAAGCGAAAGTCAGAGTAAATCGCTTCACCTGTCCCATGATGCCGAGAGTATAACCAGGTATTCCTGGCATAAATACGCTGAAAGGTATTGGCAATGGACACCGTAATTCAGGGTATGAATATTAAAGCGGACCGTCAACACGTTACAAAACGTTACCTGATGCTATAGAGTCAAACTCTATGCCGAAGTGTTAAGATACCCGTCACTAAAATGTCTACTAATATTTATCGCTGAACATAAAGTTATACCCTCGATGCAGCGGATTGTGTGCGCTGAAGGTAAGGTATCAGGTAAATAGCATGTCGTTATGCCCATTGGTAATGTTCTCAAACGGTTTTACGTTCTAATTTAGTATTCAAACCGTGAATTATGGTGTCTATTACCAATACCGTTCAGCGTATTTACTGAGGGAATTCCTGGTTTGACTTCGCAATAGCAGGATAGCTGAAGCCATTGACTTATCCCTTAGATCCTCAAAGAAGGTGGTAACGTTCTCGATTGGTTTGAAACTCGACCATCGAATTCATCCATGAAATTAAGGTGCGCGACACGCGGATGTATACTAATTTGTTTCTCTCATCGCGAAGTTACACTTTCGGTGCAACGGGTGAATATCTCGGAGGGTAGGCCTTCGGTGAAATGTTTGACCCTATACCAATTGTCGTCGTTCTACAACGGGTGGACTCCGTATATTAATATTCGAACCGCACATTGCGGTGTCTATTGACAATACTATTCTGCGCGCTTACTCTCGGTTTTCCCGTGCTGACTCTCGAAATCACGGGATACGTGAAACTACTGACTTAGCCGTTCGTATCTCACAGAAGGAGGTAACGTTCTCGAACGGGTTGAAACTCGATTTTTTAATTCATGCATGAAATTAAAGTGTCGTCACTGAAATGAAATTTGTTTCTCTGAACACGAAGTAATACTCCCGAGAGGACAGAGGGTTAGTTTTTCGGTGTGTATGGCCTTCGGTAAAGCGTTTGACTTCATATCATTGGTTAACATTCTGAGCGGATTGACCCCCTTCATTAATATACAAACCATGAATTAAGGTGCCATTTGACAATATTGCACAGCGCATGATCTCCAGGAATACCTGGCCTGACCCTTGGTACCGCATGATAGTTGTAGCTACTGACTAAGCCCCTCGACACTCGAGGAAGGTGACAACGTTCTCGAAAGGATTGACCATCGATCCCCGGATTTATACATGAAGATGCGATCGCAGTCATTAAAATGGTTACTAATATGATCCTCCTAATACTAAGTTTTACTCACAATGAAGCTGGTGAGGTTCGCCGACGTTAAGGCATCCTGAGAAATGTTTGACATTATGTCAATTTGTAACGTTCTCAAACGGTTTGACGGACTATTTTAATAGGCAAATCGTGAATAAAGGTGTCGGTTGCCAAAACGGTTTAGTATATTTACACCCGGAATTCATGGGTTGACTCTCGGAGTCACTGGATAGGTGAAGCAATTGACTTAGATGTTTGAATCTCAAAGAGTGTGGTCACGTTCTCGAAGTGTTTTGCACTCGATCTTCATATTCATACGCGAAGAATAAGTGCCCGTGACTGAAATGAATAACAACTTCTTTCTCTGAAGACGAAGTTATATTCTCGCTGACGCGGATGATGTTCGCAGATGGTAGCGCCTTCGCTAAAACGTTTGACTTTATGACAATTGGTAACGTCATCAAACGGTGTGATGCTGTATTTTAATATTCAAACCGTTATCTCTATTGCTAATACATTTCTGCGGATATAATCCCGGTATAGTTGGTTTGACTCTCGGAATCATGGGGTAGGTGACGCTACAGACATAGCCGATCGAATCTCAAAGAAGGCGATACCGATGTCGATCCGTTTGACACTCGATCTTCTAATTCGTACATGAAATAAAGGTGTACGTCACTAAAATGAATAATATCATCATTCTGTTAACACGAGCTCCTACTGTGGATGAAGCAGGTGTGATTCGCGTAAAGTAAGTTCTCCGGTAAATTGTTTGACTTTATAGCAATTGGTAATGTTCTGCAACGGTTTGACTGTCTGCTTTAACATTCACACCTTGAATTAAGGTGTCCATAGCCAAAACTGTTTAGCGTATTTGTAGCCGGTGAACATGGTTTCACTATCGGAGTCACAGGATAGTTGTAGCTACTGAATTGTCCGTTCGACTTTCCAAGAAACTATTGTGTTAGCTGTTCAAACCGCAAGGAAGGTGTTCACGTTTCCGAAAAGTTTGATCCTGGATCTTCGATTTTATACATGATATTAAGGTGCCGTCACTCAAATCCATACCATCTTCCTTCTCTGAACACGAAGTTATACTCTCGATACGGCGGGTTAGGTTCTAGGACGGTAAGGTGTATGGGCAAAAGGTTTGACTTAATACCACCTGGCTATATTCTGCAACGGATTGACTCTCTACCAGGCGTGACTCTCGGAATATCGAGTATCCTTGAAGCTATTTTCTTAGGTGTGCGAGTGTCAAAGAAGTTTGTAACGTTTCGTAACGACTTGACTCTCCACCTTATAATTCATAGATGATCCTATGATGCCAATAACTAAAATGAATACTAATGTCTTTCTCTGAACACAAAGTTATGCTCTCGTTACTGCGGGTTCGCTTCTCGAACGTAAGGACTTGTGTGAAATGTTTGACTCTATAGCAATAAGTAACGACCTACAACGGATGAGATCAGTACTTATATATTTTTACTGTGAAATAGTGTATTAGGCCAATACTGTACAGCAGATCTACTCCCGAAATACTTGGTTTGTCTCAGAGAATGTCAGGACAGGTGGATACATTGACTTATCCGATCGACCCGCTAAGAGGGCTGTAACGTTCTCGGTCGGCATTATCCTCATCCTTCTAACTCATACATCGAACTAAGTTGTCCTACTCTAGAGTACATAGTAATTTGTTCCTCTGAGCACGATGCTATACTTTCGATACAGCGTATTAGATATTCGCTGGGAGAGGTCTTCACTAAATCGTTTGTCTTATAGCAAGTGGTAACGTTCTACAGCGGTTTGACTCTCTGCATTAGTATTCATACCGTGAATTGAGTGTTCTATTGCCAGTCCTTATTACCTGATTTAATCCCGGAATGCCTGGTTTGACACTCGGAATCACTGGATAGGTGAAGCTTCTAACTTAGCCGATCGTCTCTCGCAGAGGGTAGTAACGTCTTCGAACGGTTTGAGAATCGAGCACCTAATTCATACTCAAATATAAGGTGCCCGTATTTGAAATGAATGCAACGTTTTTCTCAGAATACAAAGTTATAATCTGGATGCAGCGGGTTAGTTTATCGGAAGGAAAGGTCTTCGGTAAAGTATTTCACTTTATAGCAATTGGTAACGTTCTCAAACGATTTGTCGCTATATTTTAATGTACAACCCGCAAATTATGGTGCCTATTCCCTATACTGTTCGGCGAATTTACTCTAGGAATACCTGATTATACTCTCGGAATCGCAGGATCGGTGAGGCTGTTGACTTAGCTGTGCGACTTTCACAGAGGGTGGCAACGTTCTCGCGTGGTTTGATGCACGACCTACTAAGCCATACATGAAGTTAAGGTGCCCGACATTAAAATATATACTAACTTGCATATCTGATCACGAAGTTATACTGTCGATACAGAGGGTTAGGTTCGCGGAGGGTAAGGCCATCGGTAAAACTTATGGCATTATGCAAATAGGCAACATTCCTCACTGGTTAGACTCAGTACTTTAATGTTCCAACCGTGAATTACGGTGCTGATGCCAATGCTGTTCACCCGATTTACTCCCGGAAGTCTTGGTTTGGCTCTCGAAATAACAGTATAGTTGAAGCTATCCACTTAGCCGGTCGGCGCCAAAAGAAATGGGTAACGCTCTCGAACTCTTTGACACTCGATCTTCTAATTCGTACATGAAATTACTGTTCCCGCCACTTATCATTATAGTAATTTGTTCCACTGAGCACGGTGTTATACTGTCGATACAGCGGGTTAGGCTTCTTGGAAGGGAAGGCGGTCGGTAAAAAGTTTGCCATAGCTTACGTTAGCAACGATTTGACAATGTACTATAATATTCATACCGTAAATTTACCTGACTATTGCCAATAATGTCCAGTAGATATAACTCCCGAATACCTGGTCTTTCACTCGGAATCGCAGGATCGGTGAAGCTACTGACTTAGCTGGTCGTCACGCACAGAAGTTGGCAAAGTTCTCGAGCCGCTTGACCGTCGTATCTAATGTGTCGACTAACTTCCGTCTCGGAACACGAAGATATTCTCTTGATACAGCAGGTTGGCTTCTCGAAAGGTAAGGCCATCGTTAGATACTTTAAGTATGTATCAGTAGGTAAATTTCTATATGTATTTGACTCTGAACTTTCATATCTATACCGTGAAATAGGTTGCCGAGTATTAATAGTGTCAGCGGATTTACTCCCGGTATATCTGGTTTAATTCTCGGAATCACAGGATAAGTGATCGTATTGACTTGCACGCTCGTCTTTCGAAGAAGGTGGTAACGTTCCCGAACGATTTAACAATCGATCTTCTAATTCATGCATGGAATTACAGTGCACGTCAATGAAGTGTGTATTATTATGTTTCTCTGAACACGAAGCTATACTCTCGATACGGGGGTGTTAGATTCTCGGAAGGCAAGGCATTCTGTGAATGGTTTCACTCCATATAAATAGGCAGCGACCTACAGCGGTGTGTCGATCAGCTTTAATGTTCATACCGTGAATTAAGGTATCTATTTCCAATACCTCACAGGGCATTTACGCGCGGAGTACCTGGTTTGACGATCCAAATCCCTGGATAAGTGAAGCTATTAACATGGCCGTTATGTTCTTTCTCGAACTGTCGGTCCCTCGATCTTCTATTTCACTTATGAAATTAAGCGTACCGTCTCTAAAATGTAAGCTAATTTGCTTCCTAGTACAAGAAGATATATTCTCGATACAGCGGGTTATGTTCTCGGACGGTAAGGTATTCGGTATTGAGTGTAACGTTATAACAGTTGGTATCGATTTCAAACGGTTTGGCGCTCTACTTTAATATTTATACTCATTTGTGTCTTTCCACATGATGTTATACTCACTATACAGCGCCTTATATTCTCGGAAGCTAATGTATCAAGTAAAGAGTTTGACGTTATGCCAATTGGTAACGTTCTCAAATACTTTGTCGCACTACAATAATATTCATACAGTGGAAAATGTGTCTACTGCTTATACCCTTCACCCCATTTACTTCTGGATTTCCAAGCTTGACGCTCCGAATCACAACTATATGTGATGCTATTGACTCCGACGTTCGACTCTCAAAGAATGTGATAACGCTCTGGGACTGTTAGATACCCGATCTGCTAATTCAGACATAGAATTGAGGTTCCAGTCTGCTAAAATGTCTACTAATTTTTTTCGCGGAATACGCAGTAGAACCCACGATACAGCGGGTTATGTTCTCGAAAGGTAAGATATCCGGTATGGAGTGTGACGTTATAGCAATGGGTATTGCCCTCCAGCAGTTTGACTCCGTCCTTTAATATCCATGCCGTGAATAAATGTGTCCATTGTCAATACTCTTCAGCGGATTAACTCCTGATATTCCAGGTGCGACTCTCGGGGTCACAGGATAGGTGAAGCTATCGACTCAGACGTTCAATCCCCAAAGATGTTGGTTACGTTCTCGAATGGTTTGACACTATATCTTCAAATTCACACGTGAAATTAAGGTGCCCGACACTAAGATGTATAATAACACTCTTCTCTGAACACGAAGACGTACCCTCGATTCAGCGCGTTAGCTTGTCGGAAGTTAAGGCCTTTGCAAAAAAGTTTGACTGTACGAATATACGTATCGTTCTTCCACGGTTTGTCCCTCTACTTTGTAACTCATGCAGCGAATTGACGGGCCTATTGCCAAAACTGTACAGCGGATTTACTACTGAAATATCTTGTCTAACTCTCGGTATCAAGGGACAGGTAAAGCTACTGACTCAGCTGTGCGACCAATAGAAATGGTCGACGCATTCTCGAACGATTTGACTCTCGATCTTAATATTCATATATGACAGTAGCGTGACCGTCTGCTAAGATGTCTTCTAATTTGCTTCCGAGAACACATAGCAAGACACTTCGCACAGCGGATTAGGTTCTAGGAAGGTAACGTATTCGGTAAAGAGAATGACATTGAAGGAATTGGTAATGTTCTCAGAAGATTTGACTCCTTACTTTAATACACATGCTGTGAATTAAGGTGTCTGTTGCCTATGACATTCAGAGGATGTACTCCAGGAAATACCCCGTTTGGCTCTAGGAATCACAGAATACGTTAAGCTATTAACTTAGACGTTCGTCGATCACATCAGGTGGTAACCTTCTCCAACGCTTTGGCCCTCGGTATTGATATCTGCACACAAACATATGGTGCTCGTCCGATAAAATATGTATTAACTATATTCCGTGCACATTAAGCAGTGCACGCGCTACAGGGGATTTGGATAGCGGAAGTTATGGTATTTGGTAAAAGGTATGTCTTCATACCAATTTGTAATGCTCTTAAACGGTTTGACACTCTATTTGAAAATGCAAACCGCGAATGAAGGTGTATATTGCCAAATTCAGCGGATTCACTTCCCGGAATTCCAGATTTTAATCGCGGATTCACAGGATAGGTATAACTACTGACTTAATCGCTCGACTCTCAAACACGGTGGTAACGTTCTTGATCGGTTTGAACCGCGATCATCGAATTCATTCACGAAATTTAGGTGTTCGCCAATAAAGTGTATACCAGTTCGTACATCTGAATACGGATTTATACTCTCGATACAGTGGGTTAATTTATCGGAGGGTAATCCCAACGGTAGAACGTTTGACTTTATAATAATTCGTATCGTTCTCAAACGGCTTGATGATCTATATTAATATTCAAACCGTGAATTATGGTGCCGAGGACCAATACAGATCAGTGGATTTACCCCCGAAACACGTGGTTTTGTCTTTCAGAACGACTGGATGAGTGACGCTATTGACTTAGCAGTACGAATCTAAAAAAGTTGCTAAAGTTCTCGAACTGATTGACTCGCGATCTCCTTATTTATTCATGAGATTGAGGTGCAAGTCTCTAAAATGAGTACAAATTTTCTACTATGAAAACGTAGTTATACCTTCGATGCACCTGGTTTTGATTGCGGAAAGTAAGGTGTGCTGTAACAAGTTTGTCGTCATACGAATTGGTAAAGTTCTCCTACGATATGCCGCCATATTTTAATTTTCATACCTTGAATTATGGTTGTCTATTGCCAATACTGTTCAGCGGATTTTCTCGCGAAATACATGGCTTATCTCTTAATTTCACACGAGAGGTGAAGGTATTGCCTTAGTCATGCGACGCTCAAAGGAGGTGGTAACGTTCTCGGACGATTTGACCATCATTCTTCCTATTGATTCATGCAATTAAAGTGTCCGTCTGCTGAAGAGTTTACTAATTCTTTCCTTGGTCACTAAGCAAGACACATGCTGCAGCGGGATATGTTCTAGGGGGGCAAGATATCCGGGAAGAGGTTTCACTGCATACCAATGGGCAACGTTCTACAACGGCTTGACTCTCTAATTTAAAGTTAAATCCTTGATCTAAGGCGCCAATTGCCAATACAGGTCAGAGGATTTACTCCACGAGTACCTGGATTGTCTTTCGGAATTACAGAATATGTGATGCTATTGTATTAGCCGTTCGACTGTCACAGATGGTGGTTACGTTCTCGAGACGTTTGAGATTATACATATTCTAATTCATGCATGATGTCAAGGTGCCCGTCACTGAATAGAATACCAGTTTCTTTCTCTAAACTCGAACTTATAATCACGATGCAGCGGTTGTGGTTCTCGGATGGTAAGGCCTTGTGTAAAACGTTTGACTTTATACCAATTGATATCGCCCTCAATCAGCTTTATGCTCCACATTAATATTCAAACCGTGAATTGAAGTGCCTATTACCAATACTGTTCAGAGTATGTACGCCCGGAATACCTTGTTTGACACTCTAAATCATAGGATAGGTGAAGCTAATAACTAAGGCGTTCTCGAACCGTTTTACCCTCGATCCTCTAATGCATACATGAATGTAAGGTGTCCGTCACTAATGTGTAAATTAATTTGTTCCTCTGAGCACGATGTAATACTCCCGGTACAACGGATTAGGGATTCGGTGGCTGAGGCCATCAATAAGACGTTTGACTTGATAACAATTTCAAACGTTCTACAACGCTTGGACGTTCCGCATTAATATTCAATCCGTGAATTAAGGTACCTATTGCCAATACTGTGCAGCGCATTTGCTCCAGGAATTCCTGGTATGAATCTCGGAAACATAGGATATGTGATGCAATTGACATAGGTGTTAGAATATCATAGAAATTGGAAATGGTTTCGAACGTTTTAACCCTCTGTTTTCTAAGTCTTTCACGAAATTAAGATGCCAACATGATAGTGTATACAAATGTGATTCTTTATCCACGAAGTTGTACCTTCGGTACGGCGGGTTAGCATCACGGACAGTAATGCATTCGGTAAAGCGTTTGACTTCATATCAATTAGTAACAAACTCGAACGTTGAGGTGCTCCACTTTAATATTCACTCCGCGAATTATGGTATGCATTGCCGATACTGAGGAGCGAATTTACGCCCAAAATAACTGGTTTCATTCTCAGAATCGCTGGATCGGTGATGCTTTCGACATAGCCGTTCGTATCTCACGGAAGGTGGCAATGATCTCGAGTGTATTGACACTGGATCTTCTAATTCATACATGAAGTTGAGGTGGCCGTCACTGACATGGATGCTAATTTCAGCCACTGAACACGAACTTAATCTCTCGATGTAGCCGGTGAAATTCGCGGAAGTTAACGCCTTCGGATGATGTTTGACTTTATTCCAATCGGTTACGTTCTAAATCAGATTGACGCTCTACTTTTATATTCAAACCGTGATCGATCGTGTCTATTGCCAATACCGCTCAGCGGATTTGGTCCCGGAATACCTGGTTCGCCTCTCCGAATTACAGGATAGGAGAAGCTACTTGCTTAGAAGATCGCCTCAGTCCGACGGTGCAGCGTTCTCGTGCGGATTGACCCTCGAGATTCAAATACATACATGAAGTTAAGGTGCCTTTCATCGAAATGGAGACTAATTTCCTTCCAAGAACACAAAGTTATGCTCTCGATACAGCGGCTTAGCTTTTCGGAGGGTAAGGTCCTTTTTAAAGGGTTTCACATTATACAAATTGGTAACGTTCATCCACGGTTTGACTTTATACTTCATTATTCAATCCGTGAATTCTGGTATCTATTGCCAAAACCGTTCAGCCTATTTAATCCCGCAATACCTGGCATGACTTTCGAAATCACAGGATAGGTGAAACTACTGACTTAGCCGTTCGTCTCTCAGGGAAGGCGGTAACGCCTCGAACGGCTTGATACTCGATATTCTAATACGTACATGAAATTAAGGTGCGTGTCACTTAAATGTATTTTAATTCCTTCCTCTGAACTCGAAGCTGTACTCTCGGCAAAGCCGGTGGGATTCGCGAAAGTTAACCAGGTCGGTAGGACATTTGACTGTATACGAATATGTGGCGTTCTAATCGGTTTGATGCTTCATTGTAACATCCAAACCGTGAATTAAGGCGTCCATTGCCTACAATATAAGGCGAATATATTCCCGGAATACCTGTTTTGACTCTCGGAATCGCAGGATAAATGAACCTATTGACTCAGCCGTTTGAATCTCTAAGGTGATACTAACGATCCCGAACGGTTTGACACCTGATCTCATAATTCATACATGAAATAAAGGTGCCTGACACTAACATATATACTAATGTGTGTCTCTGATCGCCAAGTTATACTCTCGATGCAGCAGGTTATGTTCTTGAAGGGTAAGGCCTACGGTAAAACTTTTGTCGCTGTAGCTTACACCGGTGTTTACACCGTGAAATAGGGTATATAATGCCAATAATGTAATGCGGATTAACTCCTGGAACAGCTGCTTTGCCACTCGCAACCACAGGATAGGTGAAGCTATTGACTTAGGCATTGGACCTTCAAGGAGGATGGTAACTTTCGCGAATGGTTTGACGGTCGATCTTATTATTCCTAAACGAAATTAACGTGCCCGCCTCAAAAAGGTAAACTAATTCGCCCCTCTGAACACCATGTTATGCTCTCGATATGGCAGGTTAAGGTCTCGGAAGGTAAGATCGTCTTTAATACGTATAACTTTATACCAATTGGTAACGTTCTCAAACGGATAGTAGCTCTTCTGTAATATTCAAACCGCGTATTGCGGTTTCTATTGCCCATACTGTTGGGCGGATTTACTCCCGGATGACCTGGTTTGTCTCTCGGAATCACAGGATGGGTAGCGCTATTGACATAGCTGCTCGGCCTTCAAAAATGGTGGTGTCGTTCCCAAACGGTTTGATCCTCGCTCTTCTTATTCACAATGAAATTAAGGTCCCTGTCACTAAAATGGTTACTTCTGTGTTTCCCTAAACACGTAGCTATACTCTCAGTTCGGCGGGTTAAATTCTCGGACAGTAATGCATTCGGTAAAGCGTTTGACTTCATAGCAATTAGTAACAAACTCGAACGATGAGGTGCTCCACTTTAATATTCACTCCTCGAATTATGGTATGCATTGCCGATACTGAGGAGCGAATTTACGCCCAAAATAACTGGTTTCATTCTCAGAATCGCTGGATCGGTGATGCTTTCGACATAGCCGTTTGTATCTCACGGAAGGTGGCAATGATCTCGAGTGGATTGACCCAGGATCTTCTAATTCATACATGAAGTTGTGGTGGTTATAGGTGTAGCTACTACCTTAGCCGTTCGATTTCATGGAATGTAGTAATGTTTTCGAAAGGTTTGGCACTCGATTGCGTAATTCATGCATGGAGTCAATCCGCCGAACATCATTATCAATTAGGACAAAGTAATTCTTTCTATGCAATACATTACCCTCCGAGAACCAATTCCGCTGAAACTAGTGTCTATCATAGTTTTCACGGACACAAATGAGTAGACATTTTTCAGAGACAGACATCTCAGTTTCACGTATGAATAGCAAAATTGAGGGTCAAGCTGTTCGAGAAGGTTAACATCTTGTTTTAGAGTCGTACTGCTAAGTTCATATCTTCACCGACCCTGTTATTCCGTGGGTCAGACCAGGAATTCCAGGAGTCTATCCGCAGAATAGTACTGGCAATAGGCACCTTAATTCACAGTATAAATAGTACAGAACAAAGTCAGACCGTTGTAGAATTTTACCTGCTGGTATAGAGTCAAACTTTTTACTGAAGGCCTTACCGTGTTCTTGGAAAGAAATTAGTCTTCATTTCGCAGACGGGCACCATATCGTAATGTATGTATTAGAAGTTCGAGGGTCAATCCACTCGAGAACGTTACCACCTTCTTTGTGAGTCGAACGACTAAGTCAATAGGTTCACCTACCCTGTGACTCCTAGAGTCAAACCTGGTATTATGGAATTAAGTGCACTGCACAGCACCGGCAATACACACCTTACTTCGCGGTTTGAGTCTAAAGTAGAGCGTCAGTGATTTTGAGATCGGTACCAATGTGAATATAGTGGGTCGTCTTACTGATGACCACACCCACCGAAAGCCTAGTCCGTTGTATCTGCGGTAAAACATCGTCTACATAATAACAAATTAATTTACATTTTAGCGACGGGCACCTCAATTTCATGTATGAGTTAGAAGGTCGATGATAAAACCGTTCGAGAACGGTGCCACCGTAAATGCGAATCGAACGCCCTAGATGTTAACTTCACCTACCCTATGGTTGCGAGTGACAAACCAGGTATTCCGGGTGTAAACCCGAAGAACAGTGTTGGCATTAGACAACATAATTCACGGTTTTATTAATGAAGTATAGCGTCACTCCATTTGAGAATGTTACCAATTAGTATAGAGTCAAACGTTTTACTGTAGGTCTTACCATGCGAATGTCTAATCCGCTGTATCGAGAGTACAACATCGTGTTCAGAGGAACAAATTACAATACACAATAGAGGAAGGCACCTTAATTACATGAATAGATTAGAATATAGAGAGTAAAGCCGTTCCAGAGCGTAACCACCTCTAGATGGGAAGCGAACGTCAGAGTGAATGGCTTCACCTGTCCAATGATTCGGACAGTAAAACCAGTTATTGCAGGAATAAATACGCTGAAAAGTATTGGCAATGGACACCGTGATTAACGTCATAAATATTAAAGCGGACCGTCAACTCGATGTAGACCTCTACTCATTGGTATGAGACAATCCTTCTACCGAAAGCTTCACCTCCCGATGAGCTAGCACGGCGTATCCAGAGTATAATTTCGTGTTCCGAGAAAGACATTAGTATAAATTTTAGTGTTGGAAATCATAGGTTCTCGAATGAATTAGAAGATAGAAGGCCAAACAATCCGAGAACGTTACCGCACTATTTGAAGCTTGAAAGGATAAGTCAATAGCTTCATCCATCCTGCGATTCCGAAAGTCAAACCAGGCATCCGGAAGTTAATTATCTGAACGGTATTGGCATTAGACACCTTCATTCTTGGTTTCAATATTGAAGTAGAGCGTCAAACCGTTTGACAATGCGACAAATTTGTATAACGTCATACTCTTTAACAGATACCTTAATTTCCGAGAATATATCCCGGTGATCGGTCGGTATAGCTTCGTGACCAGGGAACCATATTAGTAATGATTTTACTGACGGGCTCGTTAGTTTCACCTATGATTTGGAAGATCCAATGGCAAAAATTTCGAGAACGTTACCAGCTTCATCGAGGGTCGAACGACTGATTCAATAGCTTCACCAATACTTGTGGTTCCGAGAATCTAGCCTGGCATTTCAGGAGTAAATCCGCTTAACATCACACGCAATAGATACCTAATTTCCCGGTTTGAAAATTGGAGTAGATAGTCAATCCGTTGGAGAACATAACGAATTGGTATAAAGTCATACTTTTTACTGTATTTCTTACCTTCCTAGACCCTAACCCGCTGTACCGGCTATCATGCTATGTGCTCAAGGAAGGAAATTAGTAGACATTTTAGCAGACGGAAAGCTTTCTGCTGTATGAATAGCAAGATCAAGAGTCGTACCGTTGGAGAACGATCCAACCTTCTTTGGAAGTCGAACGGTTAAGTCAATAGCTTCATCTATCCCGTGATTCTGAGAGTCAAATCAGGTATTCCGGGTGTCAATCTGCTGAACAGTATTGGCAATAGACACCATAACACACGGTTTGAATATTAACGCAGGCCGTCAAGCCGCAGTAGATCATTGCCTATTGGTGTAGTGTCAAGCTTCATACAGAATGCCTTGCCCTTCGAAAAACTAACCCGCAGTACCGAGAGTATAACACCGTGTTCAGAGGGACGAATTAGTGTACATTTTACTGTCCGTCACCTTAATTTCATATATGAATCAGAAGCTCGAGTGCCAAACCGTTCGAGACCATTACCAGTTTCTTTGATAATATAACGGTTAAGTCAATATGTTTCCCAATCCTCCGATTTCGAGGGTCAAACATGGTATTCCGGGAGTAAATCCGCTGCACAGTATAGCACTAGATATCCTATTTCGCAGCGTTAATAACAATGTTGAGAGTCATGCCGTGGAAGAACCCTTTAGAGAAGGCCTTAGCTTACGTGAAGCAAATGCGCTGTATCGAGGGTACGTCCTCGTGTTCAGAGACGCAAATTTAGGTACTTTTTAGGGTCGGGAACATTAATTCCATGTGTGAAACAGAAGATCGAGTGACAAATTTTTATAGAACGATGCCACCTTCTATGAGAGTCGACCGGCTCATTCACAAGCTTCACTTACACTTGTTATTCCGATAGTCCACTGTACCGTATTGACAATATAAACCTCAATTCACGGTATGAAAGTGAAAGTAGAGTGTCAATACATTTGAGAACGATACCAACTGCTTTAAAATCAAACTTTTTATCGAAGACCATACCCTCTGAAACCTTAACCAGCTGCATCGAATGAATAATATGGTGTCCAGAGAAAGAAATTAGAGTCCATTTCTGTGACGGGCAGCTCAACTTCATGTATGAATTATAAGATCGAGGGTCAAACATGCCGAGAACTTTGCCACCTTCTCTGAGAGACGAACCGCTACGTCAATAGCTTCACCTATCCTTTTGTTCGGAGAATCATACCAGGTATTCCGGGAGTAATTCCGCTGAATACATTTGGCATCAAACACCTTAATTCACGGTCTTAACATTAAAGCAGAGAGTCATACCGTTTTAGAACGATATCAATTGGTATAAAGAAAAACGGTTATCAATGGTGCTATATTCCGCGAATCTTACCGACTTCATCGAGAGTATAACTTGGTGCACAGGGAAAGGTGTTAATCTTCATTAGAGGGAGGTGCACATTAACATCATATATGAATTAGCAGACCGAGGGTCAAACCGGTAGAGAACATTGCCACTTTCAGTGAGAGACGGAGTGTTATGTCTATAGCTTCACCTACACTGCGATTCCGAGACTCAAGCCTGGTATTACGGAAGTGAAACCGTTGAAGAGTATCGGTAATGGACAATAGAATTCACGGTTTGCATACTACAGAATCAAACCATTTTAGAGCGTTACAAATCGCTATATAGTCAAACGTTTACCGATGCTGTTTACTTCCGCGTATCTCGTCGGCTTCATCGAGAGTATAACTTCCTGTTCAGAGAAAGCAATTAGCCTTCATTTGAGAGGCGGGCAACTTAACTTCATGTATGAATGAGAAGACCGAGATTCAAACCGGCCGAGAACGTTACTGCATTCTTTGAGAGACGAACACCTATGTCAAGTGTTTCACTTATTCCATGATTCCAAGGGTCAAGTGGGGAACTCCGGTTGTAGATCCGCTGAAGAGTTCTGCAATAATTACCTTAGACCGTGGTACGTATATTAATGTAGAGCGTAAATGCGTTTGAGAATGCTAACAATTGGTATAATGTCAGACGCTTTACGGAAGACCTTCCCTACCGAAAGCCAATAGCGGTGTACCGAGAACATAACTTCGTGTTCAAGGAAGCAAATCAGAATATATTTTAGTGACTGCACCATTTATTTCGTGTCTGAATTAGAAGATCAAGTGTCAAACCATTCGACAACTTTGCAACCGTCTGTAGGGGACGAACTGCTAAGTCACTAGTTTCGCCTATCCTGCGATTCCGAAGTTAAAGCACGTATTTCCGGTGTGAGTCCGATAAACAGCTTTGGCTACAGGCCCCTTAATTTAAGATTTGAATTATTGTCAAATGATTACAGAAGGCGATAACTTCCGCGAATCACACCGGCTTCATCGAGAGATTGAGTTCGTGCTCAGGGAAAAACAATAGTATACATTTATGGGACGGGCACGTTCATTTCATCAATGAATTAGAAGGTCGATGGTCAAACAGGTGCAAATCGATACCACCATTTCTGAGAGACGTACAGCAAATCCAATAGATTCACCTATCCTGTTGTTCCGAGAGTCAAACCATGTATTGCGGCAGTAAATACGTTGAACACTTTTGGCAATAGACACCTCAATTCACGGAATGAATAATGAAGTGAAGTGTCAAACCGTCGAAGAACGTTGCGTACAGTAATGGAGTCAAACGTTTTAACGAAAGCCATAAATTTCCAGAAGCTAACGCGCTGTGTCGAGGGTACGTCGTCGTGTTCAGAGAAGCAATTTATTCTACTTTTGAGTGACGGGTTACTTAATTTCATGTATGAATTAGGAGATCGAGGGTCAAGTTCGAGATCGAAACCACCTTCTTTGCGAGCGGAACAGCAAGGTCAATAGCTGAACGTATCTTGTAAATCGGAGAATCAAATCAGGTATTCCGGGAGTAAATGCGCTGAACAGTATTGGCAGTAGACAACGTAACGCACGGTATGGTTATTAATGTAGAGCGTCTATCCGTCTGGGAATGTTACAAATTGATTTAATGTCAAAAGTTTAACAAGAAGCCTCACCCTCCAAAGCCTATCTTGCTGTATCGTGAGTATAAAGTCGTGTTTAGAAGAACTAACTTGTTTACAGTTCAGCGACAGGCACCCCTATTTCATGTATGAAAAAGAAGATCGATCGTCATGCCCTTTGACGACGTAACCACCACTTTTGAGTGATGCACATCAAAGTCAACATCTTCATCTAAAATTTAATACTGCGAGTCAAACAAGGTATTCCGGGAGAAAATCCGCAAAGCATTCTTGGCATTAGACACATTATTTTAGGGCTCGAATATTAAAGTAGATCGGTATCCTATTTGAGATCGTTACCAATTTGTATCGGGCCAAACCTTCTGTCGAAAGCCTTACTAGCAGTGAATATAAGCCTCTGAATCGAGAGAATAACATCGTGTTCGATAAAGTAAATTAGTACGCATTTTAGTAACAGGCACCATAATATCACCTATGAATTACAAAGGTCGGTGTCAAAACGTTCGAGTACGTTACCAACTGGTATAAAGTCAAACCTTTTATCGAATAACTGATCGACCTAGAACGAACACCGAACTAGCGAGTGTCTTGCTCAGTGCTCCCGGAATCAAAATAGTAGTCATTATAGCTGACGGAGACCATATTTTCCTGTCTGAACGGCAAAAACGAAAGTCAAACTACTCTAGAGCGTAACCGCATTCTTCCGGATTCGGACGGCTCAGTTAATAGCTTCACGTATTCTAGCATGCCGAGAGACAAAAGAGGCAATCTGGGAGTATGTGCACTTTACCGTATTGGCAATAGACTCCTTAATTCTCGGAATCAATATTAAAGCAGACCGACATAAGTTCTACAGTGATACCTACTTGTACATAGTTAAACCTTTTACCGGAAGGCATAAATGCCGAGAATGTAAACCTCCGTATCGAGAGTATAAATTTGTGATGAGAGAAACACATTAGTATACATTTTAATGATGGGCACCACAATTTCATGTATTATGTGTAAGATCGAGGATGAAACCGTTCGAGTACGTTACCACCATCTTTGAGAGTCGAACGGCTATGTTCATAGCTTGTCGTAATCCAATATTCGAAGAGGCAAACCATGTATTCCCGGAGTAAATGTTACTAATTTGCTATCTTGAACACTGAGCAAGACACTTGCATCAGCGGGTGGGATTCTCGGAAGGTATGGCCTTCGGTATAAGGTTTGACTCTAAACTAATAGATGAAGATCTATGACCGTCTGACGCTCTACCTTCATATTCGAACCGTGAAATAAGCTGCCTATTGCCATTATTGTCCAGCGGATGTGCTCCAGGAATACCTGGTTTGACTCTCCGAATCACAGCGTAGGTGGAGTTATTGACTTAGTTGTGCGTCTTTCAACGAATGTGGTTACGATCTCGAACGCTTTGACTACCGATGTTGATATTATTACACAAGCATGTGATGTCCGCCCCGTAAAATGCATACTAGTCTGTTTCTGTTTACATTAAGCAGGTCACCCGCCACAGCTGCATTGGATATCGGAATGTAAGGTATTTAAAAAAGGTATGACTCTATACGATTTGGTAATGTTCTCCGACGGTATGACTCCCTACATTGATATTAATACCGCGAAACCGGGTGTCTAATGCCAATACTGTTCATGATATTTACTCCGGGAATACCTCATTTGACAGTCGATATCATAGGGTACGTGAAGCTATTGACGTAGACGTTGGATAATCAAAGGAGGTGGTAGCTGTCTGGAACCGTTTGACACTCGATCTACTCATTCATATTTGAAAATAAAGTGTACTTCTGCTATCATGTTTACCTATTTGTTTTCGTGAGCACTGAGCATGCCATTCGCTACAGTGCGTTAGGTTCATACATGGTTATGTATTCGGTAGAAGGAGTGACTCTATACCAATTGGTAATGTTCCTCGACGGATAGACCATATATTTTAATATTTATATCGTGTACTAAGATGTCTAATGCGAATACTATTCAGCGGATTTACTCCTGGTGTACCTGGTGAGACTCTCGGAATCACAGGATCGGTAAAGCTGTTGTCTTAGCGTTTCGACTCACAAAGAAGGAGGTACCATTCTCTAACGGCCTGACTCCCGATTTTGATATTTCTACTTGGCAATGTGGTGCTCGTCTGCTAACATGTTTGATAATTTGTTTCCGTGAACATTAAGCAAGACACACGTTACAGCCTGTTACTATTTCGGAAGGTAAGTATTCGGATAAAAGTATAACATCATACGAGTTATTATTTGTCTCCCACGGTTCGTCTGTGGACTTTCTTATTTATACTGCGAATTAAGGTGTCAATTGCCCGTACTGTTCAGCCGATTTACTACAGGAATACCTGATTTGCCACTCCAAATCACAGGATAGGTGAAGCTATTAACATAGCCGCCCGCCTCTCACAGATGGTGGAACGTTCTTGAACGATTTGACACTCCATCTTCTAATTTATACATGAAATTAAGTCTCCCGTCACTGAAATGAATACTAATTTCTTTCTCTGGATAGGATCTTATACTCTCTATGAAGCGGGTGAGTTTCGCAGACGGTAAGGCCTCTCGACCGGTTTATCGCTCTACTTTTCATTCAAGCTGTGAATTATGGTATCTACTCCAATGCTGTTCAGCCTATTTACTCCCTGAGTAGTTGGCTTGAGTCTCGGAATCACAGGTTGGGGGAGCGTATTATCTTAGCTGTGCGGCTCGACAAAATATGATGGTAACGCTCTCCAACGGTTTGACTCTCGATCTTCATATCCACACATGAATTACGGTATACAGTGCCAATACTGTTTAGCGCATTTATGCCTCAAATACGTGGTTTGACTCTTGCAATCAATAGGAGAAGCTATTGCCTTAGATGTGGGGCTTTCAGAGAAGGTGGAATCGTTCAACAACGGTTTCACTATCGATCTTGCTATTCATACACGAAACAAAGCTGTTCGTCTACTAAAAATCTAATGATTGGTTTCACTGGCACTAAGTATGGTACTCGATACAACGGGTTTGGTTCTACGAAGGTAAGGTATTCGTTAACTAGTATGACTTTATAGAAATAGGTTAAGTTCTCCAACGAATTGACTGTCTACTTTAATATTCAAACCGTGAATTAACGTGTCTATTGCAAATACTGTTGAGTGGATTTACTCCTGGAATACCAGGCTTGTGTCTCGGAATCACGCTTCTAGGTGAAACTGATGACGCAGCCGTTTGGCTCTCGAAGAAGATGGTAACGTACTCGAACGTATTGACACTCGATCTTCTCATTGATAGACGAAACTAACGAGCGCGTCACGAAAATGTTTACTAATTTGATTCTGTGAACTTGATGTTATACCGATGATACTACGGGGTTGTATTCTCGGAAAGTAAGGTATCCGATAAAGAGTTATATGTTATACCAGTTGGTAGCATTCTTGAACGGTTTGACGCTCTACTTTAATATTCATACCGAGAATTAAGGTGTCAATTGGCAATACTGTTCAGCAGTTTTACACCTGCAATTCCGGGCTTGACTCTCGGAATCACAACTATAGTTGATGTTAGTGTCTCAGCCGTTCGACTCTCAATCAAGATGGTCACGTTCCCGAACCGTTTGACACTGGATCTCCTAATTCATACATGAAATTATGGTGACCGTCACTAAAATGTATACCAGTTGGCTTTCCTGAAAACGATGTTATACTCACCATACGGCGGGTTAGCTTCTCGGAAGGTAAGGCCTTCCGTAGAAGGATTGACTCAGTACAAATTCATAACGTTCTAGAACGGTTTGACTCTGGAGTTTAATATTTATACCATGCAATAAAGTGTATGATGCCAATTGTGTACAATATATTTTGTCCCTCAATGCCTGGTTTTACTCTCGGCGTCGCGGGATATGTGAGGCCATTGACATATACTTTCGACTCTCTAAGGGGGTGGTAACGTTCTCCTACGAATTGATTCTGGATATTCTTATTCATACATGAAATTGGGGTGCACGGCACTATAAGAAATAGTAGCTTGCTTCTCTGAACACCAATTTAGACTATCGATACAGCGGCTTAGGTTCTCGGAAGGTATTGTCTTTAGTAAAGCGTTTGACTTTATACCAACTGGTAACGTTCACACACTGTTTGGTACTTTGCACTAACATTCGTACCGTGAGATAAGTTGTCTCTTTCCGATACTGCGCTGGGAATTTACTCTTGGAATACATGGTTAGATTCTGAGAATCATAGAATAGGTATTGCTATTAACGAAGGTCTGCTACTTCCAAAGAAGGTGGCATCGTCCTCCGCCGATTTGACTCTCGATTATGCTATTCTTACAAGGAAATAGGGTGTCGTCTGATAAAGTATGTACCAATTTGTTTCCGCGAAAAGTCCGTGAAACACTCCCTACACCCATCTAGGCATCTCGGAAGATGTACGATTAGGTAAAGTTCTCAAGTGGTTTGACGCTGTATTTTAATATTCAATCCTCGAGTTAAGGTATTTATTGCCAATACTGTACAACGCACTTACTCCAGGACTATATAGTTTGACTTATGGAATCGCAGTATAGGTGAAGCTGTTGACTTAGCAGTTCGTCTTTCACAGAATGTAGGAACGTCTCCGAACTGTTTGACGATCGATGTTGTAATTTATACACAAACATGTGGCGATCGCCCGCTAACAGTTCTGCGAAATTGTTTCCCTGCACATTACGCACGACACTCGCTACAGCGGATTAGGTTTTCGGAAGGTAAGGTATTCTGTAAAAGCAATGACATTATGCCCAATGGTATTGATCTCCGTCGGTTTGGGTTAGGAACATTAATGTTCATACCGTGAATTAAGGTGTCAGATGCCAATAAACTTAAGCGGACTTACTCCCGGATTACCTGATTTGACTCTCGGAATCACAGGACATGTGAAACAATTGGTTTACCCGCTCGACTCTCAAACAGGGTGGTAACGTTCGCGATAGATTTGACCATCGATCTTCTAATTCATACACGAATTTAAGGTGAAGTCACTATATTGTAGACTAACCTTTTTCCCCATACACGTAGCTAAACTCTCGATTGCGATGGGTTAGCTTCTCGAGCTGTAAGGCATTCGAAAAGTCGTTTGATCTTATGGCAATCAGTAACGTTCTCGTGCGGTGAGACCCTGTATTCTAATATTCACCCCGCGAATTATGGTATCTGTTGGCAATCCTCTTCAGCGAAGTTATTCTCTGATTACCTGGATTGACACTCGGAGTCACATGATAGGTAAAGCTATTGACCTATTCTTTCGACCCTCAAGCAGGGTGGTTTCGTTCTAGAAAGTTCATCTATTTTCTAATTCATACACGAACTTAACCTGCCCGTCCCTGAAATGGATACCAATTTCTATCCCTGAAAACGAAGTTATATTCTCGATGCAGCTGGTTAGTTTTTCGGCGGGTATGGTCTTCGGTAAATCGTTTGACTTTATACCAATTGTCAGTGCTCTCAAACGGTTTGACGCCCTACTTTATTATTCAAACCGTGAATAAGGGTGTCTATTGCCAATAATGGTCAATCGATTTACTCCCGGAATACCTGGTTTAAATCGTGGAATCTCAGGATAGGTGAAGCTATTCTCTTAACCGATCATCTGCCACAGAAGGTGACAACGTTCTCGAATGGATTGACACTAGATTTTCTAATTCATGCATGAAATTAAGGTGCCCGTTACTAAATTGTATACTAATTTCTATCTCTGATCACGAATTTATACTGTCGAGTCAGCGGGTTAGGATCACGGAGCCTTACGTCTTTGGTAAAACGTTTGACTTTATGCCAATTTGTAACGTCCTCAAACGGTTTCACGCCCTACTTTAATATTCAAAACGCGAATTAGGACGTCCATTGCCAATAGTGCACAGCGGATGACTTACGGATTACCTGGTTTGTCACTCGAGTCACAGAATAGGTAGCGCTATTGACTTGTCCGATGGAATCTAGAAGAAGGTGGTAACTTCCTAGAACGGTTTCGCTCTTGTTCTTCTTATTCATAATGGAATTATGGTCCCCGACACTAAAATGTGTCCTAATTTGATCGTCTGAACACGAAGTTATACTGTAGATGATGCGGATATGGCTCGCGGTAGCTTCGGCCTTCGTCAATACGTTTAACTTTATAAAAATTTGTAACGCTCACAAACGGTTAGACGCCCTATTTTAATATGGAAACTGTGAATTAAGGAGACTAATGCCACAACTATTCAGCGGATTACTCCCAGTATACTTGGTTTGACTTTCGGAATCTCAGGATAGGTGAAGCTATTCACTTGGCCGTTCGTCGCTCTCATAATGTGGTAACGATCTCAAACGGTTTGAGCCTCTATGTTCTAATTCATTTATGCAACCAAGGCGCCCGTTGCTGAAATGAATGTTAATTCCTATTCCTGAACACGAAATTATGGTCCCGATGAAGCCGGTTATATTCCCGGAAGGTATCGCCTTGGGTAAAACGGTTGACTTTATACCAACTGGTAACGCTGCCAAACCGCTTGACGCTCTGCACTCCGGTAATACCAGGTTTGACTTCCGGAATCACAGGATAGCTGATGCTAATGACTTAGCTGTGCGAATCTTACAGAAAGTAATAGAGTTCTGGAAGAGTATGCATATCGATCTTCTTATTCATACATGAAATGATGGTGTCCGTCAGAAAAATGTATACTAATGAGATTCTCTGAACACGAAGTTATACTCTCGATACGGAGGGTTAGGTTCTCCGAAGGAAACGATTTCTGTAAAAAGTTGGAACCGACACCAATGGGTAATTGTACATTACGGCTTGGCGGTCTGCTTTAATATTCATACAGCGAATTAAGGAGCATATTGACAATACCCATCAGCGCATTTACACCCAGATTACCAGGTTCGACTTTCGGAATCACGTGGTAGGTGAAGCTATTGACGGAGCCGTTCGACACTCATAAAATGTGGTAACCGTCTCGAACGGTTTGTCACTCGATCTTCTAACTCACACAAGAAATTAAGGCGCCCGTTTCTGAAATGATTATACATTTTTTTCTCTAAACTCGAACTTATACTCTCGATGATGGCGCTAATGATGGCGGAAGGTATGGGCATCGGTAAAATGTTTGACTATATACCAACCGGCAATGTTCAGAAACGGTTGGACGCTCTACTTTATTATTCATACCGTAAATTAAGGTGTCTGTTGGCAATACTGTTCAGCGGATTTACTCCAGATATACCGAGTTTGTCTCACCGAATCACTGGATACGTCAGGTTATTGACATAGACGGTCGTCCCTCACTGAAAGTTGTAACGTTCTCAAGGTATTTGGCTATCGATTATCTAATTCGTACATGAAGTTAGGGTGCCCGTCACAGAAATGAAGATTAATTTCATTCTCTGAACTCGAAGTAATATTATCCAAACGGTGGGTTTGCTTCTCCGAATGAAAGGCTATCGGTAAACTGTTTGACTGTATACCATTTGGCAACTCCCTAAAACGCTTTCTCACTCTACCTTAATATTCAAACCGAGAACTAAGGTGTCCATTGCCAAAACTATTCAGCGGACTTGCTCTTGGAATACCAGTATTGACTCTCGGAATCACAGGACAGGTGAAGCTGTTGACTCGGGTTTTCGACACTCAAAGAAGGTGAAAGCGTTCTAGAATGGTTTGCCTCTCGATAACTCTGTTCATTTATGAAAATAAGGTGTGCTTCTACTATAATGTCTACTAATTTGTTTACGTGAACAATAACTTAGACACTGCCCGCAGCGGGTTAGGTTCAAGAATGGTAATGTATTTGGTAAAACCAATGAATCTATATGAACTGGTAATTTTCCCCGACGGATTGACCTTCTACCTTAATATTCATACCGTGAATTCAAGTGTCCATTGCGAAACTGTTCAGCGGATTTACTCCCGGAATACCTCATTTGACTCATGGAATCTTGGCACAGGAGAAGCTATTGACTTGGCCGTTCGTTTGTGAAGGAAGCTGGTAACGTTCTTGCACTGTTTGAAACATCCATCATATTATTGATATATGTAGATAAGGTGTCGGTCAATAAAATGTATACTAATTTGCTTCTCTGAACCCGAAGTCATACTCTCGGTACAGAGGGATACGTTCTCGGATGGTAACCTGTTCCGTAAAGAGAATGACACTATGACAATTGGCAATGTTCTCCAACGATTTGACTCCCTTCTTTAATGCTCATCCCGACAATTCAGGTGTCAATTGCCAATGCTGTACAGCGGATGTGCTCCTAGTATTCCTGGTTTGATGTACTCTTGCGATACCACGTATTGCTCTGGGACTTACAGGATAGGTGGTGCTATTACCTGCCATGCGTGTGCGATTCTCTAAGAAATTGGTAATATTCTGCAAGCGTTAGCCTCATGATCCTCTAATTCATACATGAAATTAATGGTCCCAACACTAATATGAATAGTAACTTGTTTCCTTTAACACGAAGCAACACACTGCCTATTGCCAGTTATGTTTTCGCAAGGTAAGGTAATCTGTAAAAAGAATGACTTTATACCAACCTTTAATGTTCACCGGCGGTTTGACCCTCTACTTCAATATTCACGCGATGAACTAATGTTTCCGTCGCCAATACTTCTCAGCGGATTTACTCCTAGAATGCCAGGCTTGACGCTTGGAATCACAACTGCGAGTGAAGCTGTTGACTCAGGCGCTCGAATCTGAAAGAAAGTGGTAACGCTCAACAGCAGTTTGACACTGTTGTTTAGTATCTGTACCGTGAAATATGGCGTCTAATGCCAATTCTTCACTGCGGATTTGCCCCCGGCATACATGGTTTTACAGTCGGTACCACTGGATGGTTGACGCGAGTGACTTAGCAATTCGACTCTCAAAGAAGGTGGGTACGTTTTCGAGCGGTCTGACTCTCTATTTTGTTAGTCATATTTAAAAGTAGGGTGTCCGTCTGCTGAAATGTCTGCCAATTTGCTTCCATGCGCACTAAGCAAGACACTCTCTACAACGAGTTATGATTTAGGAAGTTAAGACCATCGGTATAGGTTTCACACTATATGAATAGGAAACGTTCGGCAAAGGTTTGACACCCTATTCTAATATTCATACCGTGAACTATCAAGTCCGTCGGCCATACTGCACTGTGGATTGACTCGTGGAATACCAGGTTTGACTCTCCGAACCACTGGATTTGGCGAGGCTATTGACTTAGCTGTTCGAAAACCATAGAATGTGGTAATGGTTTCGAACTGTTTTACGCACGACATCCAAATACCTACATGGCAATATGGGGCCCGTCACTGACATGAATACTTATTTCTTCCTCTGACACGAAGTTACACTCTCGATGATGCAGGTGAGTTTCGCGGAAGGTAAGGCCTTCTGTAAAACGTTTTACTTTATACTAATAGGTATAGCTCTCAAAAGGCTAGACGCTCTACCTTAATATTCAAACCGTAAATTAAGGTGTCTATTGCCAGTACTGTTCAGCACATTTGCTACCGGAATACCTGGTGTGAATATCGGAATCTGAGGATAGGTGAAGCTGTTCACTCAGCCGTTCATCTGTCACAGAATGTGACAACGTTCTCGAGAGGCTTGACACTCGATCTTCTTTATCATTATGAAATTAAGGTGCCTGTCACAAAAATGTTTACCAACTTTATCCTATGAACACGAGGATGTACTCCCGAAGCGGGGGTTAGCTTCACCGAAGATAAGGCTATCTGCAAAATTGTTTAACTCTATACCAATAGGTACCGTTCTACATTGGTTTTACGATCTGGTTTAATATTTAAAACGTGGAATGAGATTTCCATTGTCAGCACTGTTGAGCGGATTTACTCCAGGAGTACGTGGTTTGAGGCTCGGAATCGCAGGATGAGTGGAGCCATGGACTTATCCGTTCGACTCCCATCGATGGTGCCAACGTTCACGAACGGTTTGACCATCGATTTTCTAATTCATAGATAAACCAAACATGCCCGTCTCTGAAATGAATACAAATTTCTGTCTGTGAACAAGGACTTATACTCTTGCTGATGAGGGTGATATTCTCGAAATGTAGCGCCATCGGTAAATCGTTTGACTTTATAGCAATTGGTATCGATCTCAAACGGTTTAACTCTCTACTTTGATATCCATACCGTGAATTAAGGTTTCTATTGCCAATACTCTCCAGCGGAATTACTCGTTAAATACCAGTGTTGACTCTCGGAATCACAAGTTGGGTGAAGCTATTGACATATCTGTTCGGCTCTCAATGAGGGTGGTAAGGTTCCCTCACTAACGAACACACTCTGTGTAGCGGGATAAATTCCAGGAAGATAAGGTAATGGGTGAAGAGGCTGACTTTATACAAATTGGTAACGCTCTCAAACGGTTTGCAGCTCTACATTAGCATTCATACCGTGTATGAAGGTGTTTATTGCAAATCTTTTCAGCGCATTTACTCCCGGAATATTTGATGTGTCTTTCTGAAAGACGGGATGTGTGTAGCTATTGACATAGCCGTTCGTCTCTCATAGAATGTGGAAACGATCCTGAACTGTTCGACACACGATATAATAATTCATACATAATGTTACCGTGCCCGTCACTGAATTGAAGACATACTTCTTTCTCGGAAGACAACGTTATGCTACCGATACTACGGGTGAGTATTTCGAAGGGTAAGATCTTCGGTAAAACGTTTGACTTTGTAGGAATTTGTAACATTCTCGAACGGTCTGACTTTGTTCCTTAGCATTTCTACCGTGAAGTAGGGTGACTAATGCCCAGACTGAACGGTAGATTTACTCGTGGAATACCTGATTTGACTGTCGGAATCATGAGATAGATGATGCTACTGAGATAGCCGTTCGTCTCTCAAAGAATGTGGTATCGTTCCCGAACAGTTTGACCCTCGATCTTCTAATTCGTACAAGAAATAAAGGGGCCCGCCACTAACGTGTAAACTAATTTTCTTCTCTATACACGATGTTATACTGTCGATTGAGCGAGTTAAATTTCCAGAAGGTAAGTCCTTTGGTAAATAGCTTGACACTATAACAATCCGTAAAATTCTACAGAAGTTGGATTGTGCTCGATAATATTTATATCGCGAAATAAGTTACTGAATGCCATACTGTACAGCGGATATGCTCCTGGAGTACTTGGTTTGACCCTCGGAATCACAGGATGGGTGAAGCTGTTGACATAGCCGTTCGTCACGTAGAGAAGGTGGGATCGCTCTGGGAAGGTTTGACTCTCCATTATTCTATGCATACAATAGAATATGGTTTCCGCCTGCTAAACTGTGTAGTAATTTGTTTCCGTGAGCACTAAGCATGACACTTGCTGCAGCGAGTAAGGTCTTGGACGGTAAGTCCTTCGGGAAATCGTTTGAGATTATTCCAATTGGTAACGCTCTCAAACGATTTAACGCGCTACCTTAAAATTCAAATCGAGAATTAGAGTGTCCATTGCCAACACTGTTCAGCGGATTCACTCCCGGGGTACCTGATTTTCTCTCGGAATCGCATCATAGTTAAAGCTACTGACTTAGCCGTTCGTCTCTCACAGAAGTTGTCATCGTCCTGGAGCGGTTTGGCCCTTAATCTTCTTATTCATACATCAAGTTAAGGTGCCCGACACTCATACGGATACGAATTCTCTAACTGAATTCGACGTTATACTCTCGATTCAGCGGGTTAGTTTTTCGAAGTGTAAATTCTCCGGTAAAGCATTTCGCTTTATACCAATTGGTAACGTTCTCATGCTGTTTTGCTCACTACAGTAATATTGAATCCGTGATTTACGGTGTCCATTTCCAATGCTTTTCTGCAGACATAATCCTGGTATTCGTTGTGTGACTCTCGGAACCACAGGATAGGTGAAGCAATAGTGTTATATGTGCGATTGAACATAGGAGGAGGTAACTTTCTCGACCGGCTTGACGTTCGATCGTCTAATTCACGCATGAAATTAAGGTGCCCGTCGCTAAAATGTAAACTAATGTGTTTCTCCGAGCACAAAGTCATACTCTCGGTATGGCGAGTTTGTTTCGCAGTAGGAAAGGTTTTCTGTATAAATATTGACTCTGCACCAATAGGTAAAGTTCTGCAAAGGTTTGGCGCACTACATTAATATTCATACCATGAATTAAGATGTCCGATGCCAGATGTATAATTCGGTTTGACTCCCGGAATACCCAGTTTGAACTTCGAAATAACAGGATAGGTGTAGCTATTGATCTAGAAGTACGTCTATATAAGAAGGTGGTAACGTTGTGGATGGATTTGTCCGTGGCCCATCTAATTCGTGCATGAAATTAAGGGGTACGTCACGAAAATTCGTACTAATTTGTTTCCTTCGGCACGTAATTAATATCTCGATGCAGCGCCTCAGGTGATCGGAAGGTATGGTATTCGGGAAAAAGAAGGACTTAATACGAATTGGTACTGTCCTCCGACGGATTGACTCTCTTCTTTAATATCCATACCACGAATTTAGAGGTCTACTGCCAATACTGTTCAGCGAATTTACTCCGGGAATGTCTCAACTGACTCATGGAATCATATGATCGATAAAGCTGTTGGCTTAGCCATGCCTTTGTCAAAATAGGGGGTAACGTTCTCGAACGATTTGACCATCCATCTTGCTATTGATACAGGCATTTAAAATGCCATCTGCTAAAGTGTCTACTAATTTGTTTCCATGAACACTAAGCATGACACTTGTTTCAGTGGGTTAGGTTCTCGGAGCGTATGGTATCCGGGAAAAAGTTTGATCTCGTACCAGTTGGTAGCGGTCTACGATGTTTCGAATCCCCATATTGCTATTTACACCGTAAATTACGGTGTGCATTTCCAATACTCTTCAGCGGATGTACGCCCAGAATACCTGGGTTGACTCTCCGAATCGCAGGATAGGTGAAGCTATTGACTTAGCCGATCGTCTCTCACAGATCGTGCTAACTTTCTCGAAAGGTTTCGCCCTAGATCTTCTAAATCATGCATGAAATTAAGGTGCCCGTCACTGGAATGTTTACGAATTTGCTTCTGTGACCACGAACTGATACCATCGATACAGCTGGTTAGCTTCTCGGAAGGTACGGCCTTCGGTGACACGTTGGACACTATACCAATAAGTAACGTTGTACAACAATGTGACACTGTACTTTAATATTTATACAGGAAAGTAGTGTTTTTAATGCCGATACTGAACAGCGGTTTTTCTCACGGAATACCTGGATTGACTATCCGAATCACAGGATGGTGAAGCTATTGACTTAGCCTTTCGAATCTCAAAGAATAACGGTAACGTTCCTGAACTGTTTGCCTCTCGATCTTCTTATCCTTACACGAAACTAGGGTGCCCGTTGATAAAATGTAAACTAACGTGTCTTTCTGAACACGAAGTTATACCCTCGACACAGCGGATTAGCTTCTCAGATGGTAGGGTCATCGGTAATGTTTTTGATTCTGTACAAATGTGTATCGTTCTACAACAGTTTAACGGTCTGCTTTAATATTAAAACCGCGAATTAAGGTGTATAATGACAATATTGATCTGCGGATTTACTGCCGGAACATCTGGTTTGACTTTCGGAATCACGGCATAGATGAAGCTATTGACTTAGCCGTTCGACTCTCAAAGGAGGAAGTATAGTTCCCGAACGGATTGACCTCTCGATATTCCAAATCGTACATGAAACGAAGGTGCCCGTCAATAATGTGTAGAAGAATTTCATTCCCTGAGCACGAAGTTATATGCTCGATATGTCGGGTTAGCTGCACCGAAGGTAAAGCTTTCGGTAAAGTGTTTGAGTCGATACCAATACTTATCGTTCTCCGACGATTCGACTGCATACTTTAATGCTCATGGAGAGAATTTAGGTGTCAATTCCCAATAATGTACAGCAGATTTGCTCCCGGAATACCTGGTTTGATTATCCGAATCACAGGATGGTGAAGCTATTGACTTAGCCTTTCGATTCTCACAGAAGGTGGAAACGTTCTCGAGCGGTTTGACACATGATCTTCTAATTCATGCATGAATTTACGGTGCCGTCGCTAAATTCTATACTAATGTGTTTCCCTATACACGCAGATACACCCTCCATACGGCGTAGCTTCTCGGACGTCAAGGCCACTGGTAAAGTGTTTGACTTTATACCTACTGGCAATGCTCTAAAACGGTTAACGCTTTACTTTTTTATTCACTCCGTGAATTGAGGAATCATCTAGCAATATTGTTCAGTGGATTTACTCGTGTAACATCTGGTTTGATTCTCCATATCACTGGATGGATGAAGGTGTTGACTTTTCCGTTCCCTTGTCACAGATTGTGTCAATGTACACATACGGTGTGACTGTCGACATTCTAATACATACATGTCGCTAACGTGCCCCTCACTGAAATGAATACTAATTTCCTTCTCTGAACACGAAGTTAAACTCCCGATGTAGCGGGTTAGTTTTTCGTAGGGTAAGGTCTTCGGTAAGGCTTTTGACGTTGTAGCAATTGCTAACCTTCTACAACGGCTTGACGGTCTGAATTAATATTCAATCCGTAGACTAAGTTGTCTACTGCTAATATAGATCATCGAATTTACTCGCACAATAGCTGGTTTGTCTCTCGGAATCACAGAATATGTGAAGCTACTGACTTAGCCATTCGAATCTCATAATGGGTGGTTACGGTCTCGAACGGTTTGACACTCGATCTTGTATTTCATAAATGAAATTAATGTGCTCGTCACTAAAGTGTACACTAATTCGCCATCCGATTACGATGTTAGATACTAGATGAAGCGGGGGACGTGCGCGGAAGGTATGTCTTCGCTAGAACGATTGACTTCGTAGCAATTGGTAAACGTCTCAAACTGTTTGACGCTCTATTTTATTATTCAGACCGTCAATTAAGGTGGCTATTGCCCATACTGTACAGCCAATTCACTCCCGGAACATCTGCTATAACTTATGGAATCACAGGAGAGATGAAGCTGTTGACTTAGCCGTTCGTCTCTCACAGAAGGTTGTAACATTCTCGAACGGTTTGGCGGTCAATCTTCTCATTCATAAGGAAATTAATGTCCCCCTCACTAAGATGTTCTGCTAGTTTGATACTCTGGACACGAAGTTATACCCTCGATCCTGTGGGTTAGTTTTTCGGACGGCAAGGGTTTTGATAAATCATTTGTCTTTATAGCAACTGGAAACGTTCTCAAACTGTGTAACGCTCCACTGTATTATTCATACCGCTAATTATGGTGTCTATTGCCAATACTAATTAGCGTATTTACTCATGGAATTCCGGTACTAACTCTCGGAATCATAACTACTGGTGAAGCTGTTGACTCAGCCGTTCGACTCTCAAAGAAGGTGGCAATGATCTCGAAGGGTTAGACACTCGATCCTCTAATTCAAATAGCAAAATAAGGTATGCCTCTGCTATAATGTCTACTGATTTGTTTCCCTGAGCACTAAGCATGACACTCGCTAAATCGCGTTTTGTTCTAGGAAGGTAACGTTTTCGGTATTAAGAATGACACTGTACCAATTGGTAATATTCTCCGACGGATTGATCTTCTATATTAATATTAATACCCAGAATGAAGGTGTCAATTGTCAATACCGACAAGCGGATTTGCTCGATAAATACCAGGGTTGACTCTCGGCATCAGTCAATAGGAGAAGCAATTAACTCGGCCGTTCAAGTCTCAAAGAAGTTTGTAACGTTCTCGAAATGTTTGACACATGATCTTCTAACTCATACGTGATATTGAGGTGCCCGTTACTAAAGTGTATACTAATTTGTATCTCCGATAGCGAAGTTATACTCTCGATACCGCGGATTAGGATCTCGGAGGGTAAGGTTTTCGGTAAAGCTTTTGTCATTGTACCAACCGGTAACGTTCTACAAAGGTTAGACTATGTACTTTAATATTCTAAGCGTGAATTATAATGTCCGCCGCCTATTGTGTGCACCAGATTGTCCCCCGGAATACCTGGCTTGATTATCGTAAGTGCGGGACAGGTGGAGCTATCTACCAAGCCGTACGACTCCCAAAGACGGCTGTAACGTTCTCGATTGGTGTGGCCCTCGATTTTGTAATTCATACATGAAACTACGGGGCCCATCACTAAAACATTTACCAGTTTGCATCTCTGGACGCGAAGTTATACTCTCAATACGGCGAATTATTTTCTCGCAAGGTACGGCCTTTGGTAAAAAGTTTGACTCCATAAGAATAGGAAAAGGGGTACAAACGTTTGACTCTCGACATTAATATTCATTACGTGAAATAAGCTGTCTATTGCCAAATACTATTCAGAGGACTCCGCCCTGAATACCCCGTATGACGCTCGAATGCACAGAATAGGTAGAATAGGTAGAGCTGTTTGACTCGGCCGTTTGTTTCTCACAGAATGAGCTAACGTTCTCGAACGGTTAACCCTCGATCTTCGAATTCGTACATGAAGTTAAGCTGCCTGTCGCTGATATGGGAACTAATTTTTATCTGTGCACACGAACTTATGCTATCGATGACGGCGCTGTTGTCCGCGGAAGATAAGACCGGTAAAAAGATTGACTTTATACCAATTGGTAACACCAATTTGTCTCTCCGAATCACACGATTGTCGAAGCTATTGGTTCTGCCGTTCGTCTCTCACAGTAGGTGGGAACCTTCTCGAACGGTTTGTCCCTCGATCTGTTAATTCATGAATGAAATTCAGGCGCCCGTCTCCAAAATGTATGTTAGTTCGTACCTCTGAACACGGTGTTATACTCTCGATACAGCTGAACAGTTTTTCTGAGGTTAAGTCATTCTGTAAGATGTATAACTCAACACGGATAGGTAATGTTCTACTAAGGATTGACGTCCTGCTTTTATATTCAAACCATGGTTTGAGGTGTCTATTACAAATACTATACGTCGAGTTTACTCTCGTATTATCTGGTGTGTCTTTCGGAATCTCAGGATATGTGATGCTACTGACTTAGCCGTACTAATCTCAAGGACGGTGGTAACGTTCTCGTTCGCTTTAACTCTCGATTTCTGTTAACATTAAGCAGGGCATTGGCTACAGCAGGACTGGATCCCGGAAGGTATGGAATTCATAAAAGGAATGACTCTGTACGAATTGATAATATTCTCCGACGGTTTGACTCCCTTCAGTAATATTAATGCCGTGAATTAAGCTGTCAATTGCCAATTCCCTTCATAGGATTTACTCCGGTACTACCTGATTGAACTATCGGAATAGCAGGATTTGCGAAGCTAATGACTTAGCCGTTCGACTCTCAAAGAAGGTCGTAGGGTTCGTTACAGTTTTGATACTCAATCTCTTACTTCATACATGAAATTAAGGTGCCCAGACCGGAAGTGTATACTAACTTGCTTCTCCGAGCACGAAGCCAAAATCTGGCTACAGCGAGTTACATTCCCGGAAGGCAAGGTATTCGGCAAAAATTTTACTCTGAACCAATTCGTTACGATCCACAATGATTTGAATCAGGAGTGTAATTTTTATACCGTGAAATAGGCTGTATGATGCCAATAATGCGCAGCAGATTTTCTTCCGAAAAACCTGGTTTGTTTCTCAGAATGACGGGAAAGCTGAATCTATTGACTTAGCCGTTTGACTCTCAAACAAGGAGGTAACGTTGTCGAAACGATTGACCCTTGATCTTGTAATTTATACATGAAACTAAAGTGCCAGTCACTAGATTGTATACTAATTTTTCTTCACTGAACAGTAAGTTATATTCTTGACACAGCGAGTTAGCATCGCGGATGGTAGGGCCGTCGGTAGAACTCCTGACATTATACCAATAGGTAACGTTCAATCGCTGAGAGCTGTACGTTAATATTCAAGCTGCGAACTGAGGTGTACATTGGCAATAGTGTACAGCGGATTGTTTCCCGGCACACCTGGTTTGCCTATCGGAATAGCAGGGTAGGTGAGGCTATTGACTTAGCCGTTCGATTATCACCGGCAGTGCTAACATTCTTGCACGTTATAACCATCAATATTCGGTATAACGTATGTCTTTATAGCAAAATAGTTACGTTCTCACAAGTGGTAACTCTCTATTTTAATATTCATTCCACGAATTTAGGTATGTATTGCCAATACACTTGAGCGCATTTACTCTCGGATTATCTGGTTTGTCTCTCTGAATCGCAGGATGTGTGAAGCTACTGAATTAGCCATTCGTCTGTCACAGAACATGGCAACGTTCCTGATAGGTTGGACCCTCAATCTTCTTATTCATACGTGGCATTAAGATGCACGTCATTAAAATGTATACTAATGGATACATTTAATGTATACTGTTTGGGAACGATACTAATTGATATAAAGTCAAGCGGTTTACACAAGGTCGTACCATCCGCGAACATCTCCCGCTTCATTGAGAGTATGACTTCGTGTTCAGAGTATGAAATTAGTAAACATTTTAGTGGCGGGGACCTTAATTTCATTATGAACACGAAGAAAAAGTGTCAAGCGGTTCGAGAAAGTTCTCAACTTTCTTAGGAATCGAACGGATCAGTCAATAGCTCCACCTATCCTGTGACTCTGAGAGACAATCCATGTATTCCAGGAGTAAATCCGCTGATCAGTATTGTCAACAGGCACTTTAATTCACGGTTTGAATAGTAAAGTAGAAGATCAAACAGTTTGAGAACGGTACTTATTGCTATAAAGACAAACGTTTTACCGATGGTGTTACCGTCCGTGTAGCTAGCCTGCCCTAACGAAAGTATAGCTACCTGTTTTGGGAAACACATTGTTATACAATTTAGTGACGGCGCTTTAATGACATGTATGAATTAGAATATCGAGTGTCAAACAGTTCGAGAACGTTGCCACCCTCTCTCAGAGTAGAACGCATGTGTCAGTAGCACCACCTATCCTGCTTTCCCGAAATCCATTCCAGGTAATCCGAGCGTAAACCCGCTGAAGAGTTTTGGCAATAGACGTCTGTATTCACGGCTTGAATATTACAGTATTGCGTCAACCGTTTGAGAGCGATTCTAATTGGTATAATGTGAAACGTTTTACCCAAGTCCTTACCTTCCGCGATCCTTAGCGCCTTTAACGAGAGAATAAGTTCGAGTTCAAAGAATGAAATTAGTATTCATTTCGGTGACGTCATCCTTAGCTTCATATATGAATTACAAGATGGAAGGTCAAACCGTTAGAAAAGTTAGAATCTGCTTTGAGATTCAAACAGCTAAGTCAGTAGCTTCATGCATCCTGTGAGTCAGAAAGTCAAAAGAGATATGCCGTGAGTGCATGCTCTGTACAGAATTGGCATTAAAAACCCTACTGCCCGCTATATATATTAAGCTCCAGAGTCAAACTATTGCAGAACGTTGCCTGTCCGTATAGAGTCAAATCCTTTATCGAAGGCCTATACTTTCGAGATGCCCAACCCTCTGTAGGGGGTGCATTGCTTATAGTTCACGGATGGGAATTAGTAGACATTTCAGCAGGCGGACACTTTATCTTCGTTGCAGGTATTGCAAAATCGGGGGTCATACTGTTCGAGAACGTTACGACCTTCTTCGCAGTCGAACGGCTAACTCAATAGCCTCACCTGTTCCGTGATTCTGAGAGTCAGACCAGGTATTCTTGGAGTAAATTCAATGATCAGCTTCGGCATTAACACCAAACTTCCCTGTACAAATATTAACGTACAGGGTCACACAGTTGTACAACTTATCAATTGGTACAGAGACTTCCTTTTCACCGAAGGCTGTGCCTTCCGAGAAAGTAACCCGCTGTATCGAGAGTATAACCTCATGGTCAGAGATGCATAAGAGTATAAATTTTAGTGACGAGCAACATAGTTTCATCTATGAACCACAATGACGAGGATCAATCTGTTCGAGAACGTTGACACTATAGTTAAGAATCGACTGCCTTAGCTATTAGCTTCACATACCCGATGATTCAGGGAGTCAAACAACGTATTCCAGGCGTAAATACGCTGAAGAGTACTGACAATAGATACATTAATTCGCGGAGTAAACGATAAAATAGAACGTCACACCGTGTGAAATCGTTACCAATTCCTGAAAAGGCAAACATTCTACCGGAAGCATTACCGCCTGAGTAGCTATACCACCGTATCGAGAGTATACCTTCGTGTTCAGAGAAACACAATAGTATATATTTTAGTGCCCGCAACATAAATTCATGCATGAATTAGAATATCGATGGTCAAACCGTTCGAAAACGTTACCACCCTCTTTGGGATTCGAAAGGCTAAGTTAATAGCTTGACGTATCATGGGAATCCGAGAGGCAAACTAGCTTCTCCGGGAGTAAATGCCTCGTACTGAATAGGCAATAAACGCCTTAATTCTCGGAATTAATATTAAAGCAGACCGTCATAACGTTGTATCGCGTTAACTAATTTTATAAAGTTATACGTTTCGCAGAAGATTTAAACTTCCGAGACGTTAACCCTCTATATCCGGGGTAATACTTCGATTTCAGGGAATCAAACTAGTGTACATTTTGGAGACGAGAACTATAACTTCACACATGATTTAGAACATCGAGCGTCAAAGCGTACCACCATCTCCGAGACACGAACGGCTAAGTCAAGTACTTGACCTATCCTGCGATTCCGAGAGTCAAACAGGTTATCCGGGAGCAAATCCACTCAGCACGATTGGCAATAGACAACGTAATTCACGCTTTGAATATTAAAGTAGACCGTCACACTGTTTGATACGGTTACCAATGCCTAGAATTTCAATCATTTTACAGGAGACGTAACATTCCGCGAATCTCACCAGCTTCAGCGAGAGCATAATTTCGTATTCAGTGAAATAAATTAGCACAGATTATAGTGGTGGGCACTTTAGTTTCTTGCATGAATTAGAACATCGAGTGTCAAGCCCGTTGGAGAACGTTACCGCCTCTTTGAAAGTCGAACGGCTGTATCAATAGCCTCACGTATCCTGTGATTCCGATAGTCAAATTCGGTATACCGGGAGTCAATCCTCTGTAGTGAACTGGCAATAGTCACCTTAATTCACGGTATGAATATTGAAGCAGGCGGTCAATCCGTTGTTGAGAATAACATATGGGTGTAGGGTCTAACTTGACGAAGAATGCCTTTCTCTCCGAAAACTAACTCACTGTTTCGGGAGTGTAACACCGTATTCACAGGTACAAAATAGTATTCATTTTATTGACGAGACCCTTCATTTCATGCACGAATTAGAATATCGAGGATCAAACCTTTCGAGAACGATACCTCATACCTTGGTACTCGAACGGCTAAGTCATTATCCTCACATTTTCTTGAGATTCCTGGGGTCAAACCAGGCATTTCGAGAGTAAATCCGCCGATCGGTATTGACAATTGACACCTTAATTCACGGTATGAATATTAATGAGGAGAGTCAAACCATTTGAGAAAGTTACCAATTGGTATAAAGTCATAATCCTTATCGCATACCTTACCTTCCGGGAATAATACCCGCTGTATAGTGGATATACCTTCGTGTGCTGAGAAACAAATTAGTAGACATTTTAGTGCTGGGCGCCTTTATATCATGAATGAGTAGGAAGGTCAGGAGTCATACCGTGTGAGAACGTTACCACGTTTTTTGAGAGTCGCAAACCTACGTAAATATCATCACGCATTCTGTTTTTCCGAAAGTCAAACTAGGTCTTCTTGGTGCAAAATCCCGCCGAATAGTATTGGAAATAGATACATTAACTTATGGCACGAATATTAATGAACAGGGTCAATCCGATGTAAAACGATACTTATTGCTGTAGAGTCAACCATCATCGAAAGCCTTTCCTTCCAGGAACACAACCCGCTCCGTCGAGTGTATTACTTCGAGTTCAGGGAAGCACTTTAGCATACATTTTTGTGACGGGCACCATAATTTCATGTATGGTTGTGAAGGTCGACCGATAAACCGCTCGAGAACTTTACCACCGACTGCGAGAGTCGTACGGCTACGTCTACAGCTTCACCCATACAATGACTCCGACTGTCAAATGAGGTATTCCGGGAGTAAATCAGCTGTACAATATTGCCATTAGAGACCCTGTTTCGCGGTATAAAAATTAAAGTACACAGTCAAACCGTTGTAGAACGTTACCTATTGGTATAGAGCCACACACTCTACCAATTGCCTATCGTTCGGAGATGCTAACCCGCCGTTTCGAAAATATAACTTCGTGTTCAGAGTGCGAAATTGGTATTCACTTCAGTGACGGACACCATAACTTCATGTATGTGTCAGAATATCGAGGGTCGAACCGCTCGGGAACGTTGCCGCCATCTGTGAGAGACGAACAGCTACGTCAATAGCTTCTCCTATCCTGTGTTTCCGAAAGTCAAAGGAAGAATTTCGGGAGTAAATCCGCTATACCGTATTGGCATCGTACACCCTATACATGGTATAAATATTATGTCCAGAGTCAAAGCTTTGTAGGAGGTTACGTATTGATATGGTGTCAGATATTATAGAAATGCCTTTCCTTCTGAGAAGCGAACCCGCTGTATCACCAGTATATCTTCGTGTTCAGAGGTCAAACTGGTATACATTTTAGTGACGGGCACCTTCATTCCATGTATAGATTAGAAGGTCGAGTGTCAAACCGTTCGGGAACGATGCCCCCTTCTGTCAGATTCGAACGACTATGTCAAAGTTTCACCTATCCAGTGATTCGGAGAGTCACCCAGGCATTCTGGCAGCACATCCGCTGGTCAATATTGGCAAATGACAGCATATTTCACGGTATGAATATGAAGGTAGAGCGTCCAACGGTTATAGAGCTTTATCATTTAATTCAGAGTCAAAGTTTTCACCGAGGGCCATACTTCCCGCGAAGTCCAAACCGCTGCAGCAAGTGTCTTGCTCAGTGTTCACGATAGCAAACTAGTAACATTTACTCCGGGAATACATGGTTTGCCTCTCCGAATATTGGAATACGACAAGCTATGGACTTAGCCGTTCGTCTCTCAAAGAAGGTGGAAATGATCTCGAACGGTTTGATCCTCGACCATATAAATAATACATGAAATTAATGTCCCCGTCACTGAAATGTGTACTATTTTTCTGCACAGGCCACGATGTTTTACTCTCGCAATCACAGGCTAGCTTCTCGGAAGGTACTGCCTTCGGTAAAGAGTGAGATTTTATACCAATAGGTAACTTTGCACAACTTTATGACCCAGTACATTAATATTTATACCAGGAAGTAGGGATTTAATTGCCAATACTGTAAAGCGGACTTACATACGAAATACGAGGAAAGAACCTCGATATCACAGGATAGGTGAAGCTATTGACTCAGCCGTTCGACAATCATGGAAGGTGGAAACGTTCTAGAAATTTTTATATGTATATTTTTCTATTCAATACCCTGGATTTTGTAATTCATTGATGAAGATACGGTGCCCGTCACTAAAATGCATAATCACGTGCTTCACTGACCACGACGGTATACTCTCGATTCAGCGGGTTACCCTCTCCGCAGGTACGACCGTCGCCGAATAGTTAAGCTCTATGCCGATAGGTAACGCCCTACAGCGGTTTGACGGTATTCTTTAATAGTCATACCGTGAATTAAGGTGTTTATTGCCAATACTGATCAGTGGATTTACTCCTGGCATACCTCGTTTTATACACGGAATCACAGGATAGTTGAAACTGTTGACCTAACCGTTCGACTCACAAGGAGGATGGTAACCGTTGCGAATGGTTTGGCGCCCGATCTTCTTAATCATACATGAAATTAAGATGCCCGGCACTAAAATGTATACTCATTTGTTCCTCTGAACACCTTGTTATACTCTCATTACACTTCGTTATGCTTTCGAAAGTTGAAGTCATCAATAAAACGATTGACTATTTGCCGATTGGAAGCATTCTCAATCTGTTTTTCGCTCTATTTTTATATTCTATCCGTGAATTATGGTTTCCATTGCCAACACAGTTCAGCGGATTTACTTTCGGAATGCTAGTTTTTGCATTAGGAGTCACAGCATAGGTGTAGCTTGTGATTCAGTATATCGCCACTCGAAGAGGCTGATCCGTTCTAGAACGATTTGAACCTGGACCTTCATAGTTCATACTTGAAATTAGGATGTCCGTCACTATAATCCATACTAACTTGCTTCTCCGAACATGAAGTTATACTCTCGATACTGCGAGATAGCTTTACGAAGTTAAAGCCATTGTGAAAAGTTTGACTCTATACCAATACCTAACGTCCTACAGCGGTTTGAATCTGTACATTAATATTTATACCGTGCAATAGGGTGTATAAGGCCAATACTGTACAGCGGATCAACTCCCGGAATACCACATTTGACTCTCCGGACCACAAGATAAGTGAAGCTATTGATTCTGCAGTTCGTTTCTCACAGAAGGTGGTAAGGATCTGGCGTGGTTTCACCCTCGATCTACTTATTCATAATGAAATTAGCGTCCCAGTCCCAAACATGGTTACAAATGTGTATCCCTAAACACGTAGCATCTCTCGACAGGGCGTGTTAACTTCTAGATCGGTATGCCATTCTGTAAATGGTTGGACTTTACAGCAATTGGTAACGTTCTCAAACGTTTTGACGCTCTATTTTAATATTCAAACCGTGAATTAAGGGATCTATTGCCAATTCTGTACAGCGCAAATACTCCCGGAATATATCGCTTGACTCTCTGAGTCTGAGGATGTATGAAGCTATTGACTTAACCGTTTCAATCACAAAGAAGGTGATAACATTCTCGAACGGTTTTACACTCGAGCTTCTGATTCGTAAATGAAATCATGTGGCGGACAGTAAAATGTACACTAATTTGTCCCTCTAAACACGGTGTCATACTCTCGATACTGCGGGTTAGTTTTTCGGAGGGCAAGGCATTCTGTATGAAGTTTGACACTGCACCAAGAGGTAATGATACTACTGCTTGACGGCGTTCGTTAATATTCATACCGTGAATTAAGGTGTCTATTTCCAAAACCCTTCAGCGGACTTACGCCCATAATACCTGGTTTGACTCTCGGTATCGCAGGATACGATAAACTATTGAAATAGCCGTTCGTTTCTCACAGAAGGTAGCAACGTTCTCGACTCGAATGGTTTGGCCATCGATCTTCTAATTCGTAAATAAATAATGGTGCTCGACTCTAAAATTTATACTAGCCCGAACCTCTGTACATGGTGTTATACTCTCGATACAGCAGGTCATATTCGCGGATGGTGAGGTAAAACTGTGCGACGTTTATCTCTCCTCGACTGGGCAATGTTATACAACGCTTTGACGGCCTTCATTGATTTTCAAACCGTGTATTGAGGTGTCCATTGCCAATACTGTACAGCGCATTTACTCCCGGAATATCTAGTTGGACTTTTGGAATTTCAGGATATGTGAAGCTATATACGTAGCCGTTCGACACTAACAGAAGGTGGCAACGTTCTCGAATCGTAGACCATCGAAATTCTAATTTATACACGAAATTTAAGGCGCCGGCACTAAAATGGATGCTAATTTTTTTTTTTGAAAGTGGAGTTATACTCCAGATACAACGTGTGTCCGAGATATAATGTGCGGCACCTGCCACAAGGGCTCATTCACACGGCCACCATGGGCGCACCTTACCACACACCTACCAATTAGCCCGCGAACCGCAAGTACCGTGGCGCCAAACTTGGGTCGGCCGGGGACCATTCTAAATCCACACTGGCTCTGCAGGCCAGCGCCCAGCAGATCTCACGCCGCTCACCCGTGGAGGATTTAACCCGTCAGAAGACGGAGACCCCTAACTCGCGATATGGGCTTACCAGTGCCCCCTCGAAGCCAACCCAAGCAGCCGGCGGGGGTGGGGGACTGTCAGAAGCCCGCCCACTCCCAGAGCTCGAACCGGTTCCCGAGGTACCAGTTAATGCAGAGCAATACTGGTCATACCACTCGTAAGGACACCTTACTTCCTGAATGAGGTGCTTGCTCACTCTCGGCCTAGGTTGGGCCGACTCGGGCACCGTAGGTTCGTCATACCCATACTGCAGTGGGACCCGAAGGCCCACCGCAGCCCTTGCGGGGACTCCAGATACAACGTGTGTTTGTGACTTAACGTGCGATACCTGCCACAAGGGCTTAAATCACACGGACCCCATGGGCGCGGTGTGTGGCGCACCTTACCACACACCTACCAATTATCCCGCGGACCGCATGTATATGCGCGAGACAACCATAAGGGATTGGTTAACTTCTTTAGCCTTGATATTGTACCGTATGCACTCCTTCGCTGTTTTCCATTTATTTAGACATATTGTCATTTACTGGTATAATATTTTCGATTCTTTTTAAAATTTCAAATTAATAACATCAAAAATTGTATTTTATTGGAATAGTATCCTTGGAAATAGATGAGTGCACGTTTATGAAAATATTTCGATAAATTTTTGTAATATCATACGATAGTCTGTAAATGTACTTACGTTTCCGGAGTGACACGGCTGGACTGGCCTTGTAGGTGCGTACGGCAGATCGGAGCGGCATATTGGATGACCTTCGTTAATTTCTCTAACCATGATTTTACGCCGTATGAATTTTTTACCAATTTATTCATTTCTTTATAAATTCTGTTATGTACTGTTATGATATTTTCGATTTTCTTCGAAATTTTCAATTCATATTTTAAGAAATTGTATGTCTTAGTAAAAGTGTCTTTGGAATCAGTTGTGTGTACGTTTGTGACAATATTATGTTAAATTCTTTCTCTTTTATATGATACATTGTAAACGTATCTACGCTTCGGTCTCGGTACGGTTGTACTGGTCTTGTAGTTAGGTACCACAGATTGGAGCGCGATACTGGATTGTCCTCGTTTATTTCTGTAACCCATGAGTTTAAACTGTATGCATTCTTTCCCAATTTGTCCATTTATTTTATACGTTCTTTAATTAACTGTAATGATATTTTAGATTTCTTTTTTGTAATATTCAAGTTCTATTGCAAGAAATTGTATTTCTTTGTAAAACTGCCTTTGGAAATAGGTGAGTGTACGCTTATGACATTATTTTGTTTCATTAACTGCTATTGTGTATAATTGTCAGTATACGTACCTAAGCTGACGGAACAACACGACTGGAGTGCACTAGCAGTTGCGCTCGGTACATCGTAGCGACACTACATTATGATTAATGTTAAGTTAATGTTGAGTTAATTTCTCCATACTCGATAATCTATCGTATGCATTTTATCCCATTTTTCCATTTATTTGTACAAACTGTAATGTAGTTTTATGATATTTTCGATATTTTGCGCTACATTCAATCTGCATTTTAGAAAATTGTATTTCTTAGTAAAAGTGCCATTTGGGATGAGTTGTGTGAACGCTTATGACAATATTGTGATCAATTCTTTATTACCTTGTATGACAGTCTGAATACGTATCTATGCTTCCTGAGTGTCACAAATAGAGTGGTCTTGCAGTTTCAATCGGCATATAGGTGCGACGCTACTGCATGATTTTCGATAATTTGTCTATCCATGACACTGAACCGTATGCATTGTTTCCCAGACCGCCATATATTTATACATACTGTAATTTACTGTATTGATATGTTCCGTTTTTCTCATAGTTTCTAAGTTTTAAATTCACAAATTTCTTCATAGTAAAAATGTCTTTGGAATTAGTTGAGTGCACGTTTATGACATTATTTAGGACAGTTTGTTGCCTATATTATTTGATTGCCTGTACACGTACATATGCTGCCGGTGCGACACGAATGTGGATGCGCTGCAGTTGCGTAGGCAGATCGGAGCGACAATAGCGAATGGTCCTTGTTTCTTCTTTGTCCTTACCAATGTAGCGTAAGCATTGATAGGCTGGATCTTATTTATTTCTACATACTGCAATTTACTTCTATGATATTTTCGATTTGTTTCATAACTTCTAGTATTTAATTTGAAAATCTGTATTTCATAGAAAAAGTGTCTATGGAATTTTTTGAGTGTACGTTTGATGAGATATTATTCTAATCCTATCGTAGTTTTACACTATTGGCCGTATAGGTGTCCACACAGCCGGAGCAACACGACTGGCTAGGTCTTGTAGTCGCGTACGGCAGATCGACGCGGCACAACTGGATGGTCGTCGTTAATTCCTTTAAAAGGAATTTTGTACCGTATTCAGTCTTTCGCAATTCTCTGTCTATTTAGAAATACGGTAATTTACTCTCACGATATCCTTAATTTCCTCCGATGTTTCGTATTGTTATTTAAAATATTGTATTTCTCATTAAAAGTATCTTTGGAACCAATTAAGTGTACGATTATGATAACATTTTGCTATACTTACTGTTATATCATACGGTTGCCTGTATGCGCACCCACGCTTCCGGATGGGCACGGCAGTAATGGCATTGTAGTTGCGTACGACACATCGGAGCTACACTACTGGATGTTCCTCGATAATGCTTTCAACCTTGATATTGTACAGTAAGAATTTTTTCCCAGTGTTTTATTTATTTGAGCATACTGTAAGTTACTGCTGTGATACATTCACTTCTCCTAAAAAATTCAATTTCTAAAATAAAAAATTGGAGTGAGTGAGTGAAATCGGAAATATCGTAACAGTAGATCACAGAATGTAGTAATAAATAATGAATATCGAAAGAATGCATTCGGCACAATATCTAGGTTAGAGAAATTAACGAAGATAATACTGTAGTGTCGGTCCGATATGCCGAACGCACCTACAAGACCATAACAGGCGCGTAGCTCCCGAGGCGTATGTACGACAATTATGCAAAATGAAAATAAGTTTCATCACAATATTGGCATAAACGTACACTCAACTCATTTCAAAGGCACTTTTACTATGAAATACATGAAAATTGATAATTTCGAAGAAGAACGAAAATATCACAATAGTAAATTACAGTATATATAAGTAAACAGAAAACTGGGACAGAATGCATATGGTACAAAATCAAGGTTAAGGAACTAACTGAACCCATACAGTAATGCCTTTTCGAGCTGCCGTGTACAACTACAAGACCTCGACAGTCGTCTTGCTCCGGATGGTTTGGTACGAATACAGACAATTGTATAAAATGACAACAAGCTTGACAAAATACTGTAGCAAACGTTAGCTCAACCAATTCGATAGGAACATATACAAAGAAATACAATCTTTCAAAATAAAAATTGAGAATTTTGAAATGTATCAAATATATCACTATATTAAATTACAATATGCATAAATAGATTGAAAACTGAGAAAAAATGCGTACGGTACAATATCAAAGTAATAGAAATTTCCGACGGCCATTGAGTAGTGTCTTTCCCGTCTACGGAACGCAACTACAACATAAGTCTAGCCGTGTCGTACAGGAAGCGCGTGTGCGTATAGGGACAATCCTATAAAATAACAATCAATTTACCAAAATTTTGCCATAAACAATCATTCTACTAATTCGATGGAACTTGTCCTAAAAAATGCAATTATTAGGACAAAAAGTTTGAAGTTTTGAAAAAAATATGGGAAATATCATTACTGTAAATTGCAGTATGTATAAGAAAATGGAAAACTGCGGAAAATGACAACGGTACATAATCAAGTTTAAAGAAATAAACGTGAGTCTTCAGTATGCCGCGACGATCTGCCATTCGCAATTGCAAGACAACACTAGTCGTGTCGCACAGGAAGTGTAGGTGCGTATACAGACAATCGTATAAGACAACAGTAAGTTTAACAAAATAATGTCATAAACGTACACTCAGCTAATTCCAGAGACACTTTTACTAAGATATACGTTTTTTGAAATTAAAAACTGGAAATTATGAGAAAAATCGAAAGTACCGATACAGCCAATTGCAATATGTATAAGATGAGGGTAAACTGCGAAGAAATGCATACGGTACAAAATGAAGGATGAAGGAATTAACCATGACTATCCATAGTGCCGCTCCGGCGTACCAAAGGCAACTGCAAGACGACTCCTGTCGTGTCGCTCGGTAAGCGTAGATACGAATTACAGACATTTGTATAAAATAACAGTAAGTTTGAGAAAATATTGCCCTAAACGTACGATGTACTAATTCCAATGACACTTTTCCTAAAATCTATTTTTTGATATTGAAAACTGGCAATTATGAGAAAAATCGAAAATATCGTAACTGTTAATTACAGTATGTAGAAATAAGTGTATATCCGAGATGGAATGCTTGCCATGCAATATTGAGGTTAATCAAATTAATGAAGCCCATACTAAAGTGTGGGTTCAATCTACCGGTCGCAACTACAAGAAGGCAACAGTCTTGTCACTCTGGATGCGTATGTGCGAATACAGACGATCCCCTAAAGTGACAACAATTTTGACCAAATAATGTCATCAACGTAAGCTCATCTAATTCAAAAGGAACTTAACCTTAACAATTCATTTTTGGGAATTAAAAAATGGAAATTTTGAAAAAAATCGGAAATGGAATAAGAGGAATTCACAGTATGTATAAATAAATAGGAGACTCGGACAAATGCGTACAGGTCAGAACAGGGTTAAAGATAGTAACGAAGATCATCCAGTAATGTCGCTCCGATCTTCCACACGCAACGATAAGGCCACTCCATTCGTGTTGCTGCAGAGGCGTAGGTTTGTATTCAGACAATCATATTATACAACAGAAAATTAAACAAAATATTTGCATATATGTAGACTTATACAATTCAAAAGACACTTTTACTAAGAAGTAAAAATATTTAATTTAAAAACTGGAAATTATGAAAAAATCGAAAATAGCATAACCGTAATATACAGCAAGTATAAATAAATGGAAGACTGGGAAGAGATCCATACGGTACAGTATTATGATAGAAGAAACTAACGAAGCTCATAGACTAGCGTCGCTCCGATATACCGAAGAGCACTCCACTCGTTTCGCGCTGTTGGCGAGGTACGAAAACAGGGAATCATATAAAATAAGAAGAAGCATAAATCAATATTGTTATAAATGTAAACTCAACTAAATCCATAGACACTTTTCCTAATAAATACAGTCTTTGAACTTAAAGACTGGAAGTTATGAAAGAAATCGAAAATATCGTAAAACTAAATTGCAGTAAGTGTTAATATGTGGATGGCTGGGATAAAATGCATACGGCACAAAGTCCTGGTTATGAAATTAACGAGGACCATCTCGTAGTGACGTTCGGATCTGTTGAACGCAAATACAAAATAACTCCTACCGTGTAGTATCGGTAGCGTAGGTACGTATGCAGACAATCATATATAATAACTATATGTATAATAAAACAATGTTATAAACCTACACTCAACTCATTTAATAGACAAGTTTCCTCATTAATACAATTTTTCAAATTAATGCCTGAAAATTATGAAACAAATCGAAAATATCATAACTATAAGTTAGAGTATGTAGATGTAAATAGAAAACTGAGAAAGAAATCTTATGGCACATTATTATGGTTAATCATATTAACAATGACCATAGAGTATTCCCTCTCAGATTTACCGTATGCAACTGGAATAACACTCCAGTCGTGTCGTTAGTGCAGCGTATGTTCGTGTACAGGCGATCGCATTATACAACAACAAATTCAAAAAAAGATCGGTATAAACGTACACTTAACCAATTCCAATGACACTTTTTCAAAAAAATATTACGCTTGAAATTAAATATAGGGAACTTTGAAAATGATCGAAAATATCATAACAGTAGATTACAGTAAGTATAAATATATCGGAAACTGGGAAAAATGCATACGTTACAAGATGAAGGTTACAGACAATATCCCAGACCATCCAGCAGTGCGGCTTCGTTCTGCCGTACGCTACTACAAGACCACGACAGTCGCGTCCCTCAAACAGCGTTGATATATATGCCGACCATCGTATAAAAAAAGAATAAGTTTAACAAAATATTGACACAAACGTACACTCATCTAATGCCAAAGACATTGTTACTAAGAAACACAATCCTTTAAACTAAAAATTGAAAATATCGAAAAACATTGAATATAACATATCAGTAAATTACAGTTAGTTAAACTACAAGGAAGACTGCAATAGAGTCTCTGCAGTATAATATCCATGTTATAGAAATTAACGAAGACCATACAGTAGCATCGCTCCGATCTACCGTACACAACTACGAGGTCATTCCAGTCGTGTCGCACTGGAAGCGTCGGTATGTACACAGACAATCACATAAAATAGCAATAAGTTTAACATAATATTACCATAAACGTAAACTCAACTAACTCAAAAGTCAATATTATTAAGAAATACAACTCTCAAAATTGAAAATTGACAATTTTGAATAAAAATCGAAGATATGAAAGCAGTAAGTTACTGTACTATTAAATAAACGAATGCCCGGGTTTAAATGCATACCATACAAAATTAAGTATAACAAAATTAACTACGACCGTCCTGTAGTGCCGCTTCGATCTGTCGTACGTAACGACAGGACATCGCCATTAGTGTCTCTCCGGCAGCGTAGGTACGTATACAGACAATCATATTAAATACGAATAAGATTAACGTAATAATGTCATAAATGCAGACGCAACAAATTCCGAAGATGCTTTTACTATCAAACTCAATTTTTTCAACGAAAAATTGAAAATATCGAAGAAAATCGAAAATATCGTAACATTAAATGACAGAATTCATAAATAAATGCAGACTGGAAAAAATGCATTCGGTGCAATATCTAGGTTAGGGAAATTAACGAAGATCACACAGTACTGCTGCTTTGCTCTGCCGTACGCAACTACAAGACATCGCCAGTCGTGTTACACTGGTACCGTACGTTCGTATAGAGACGATCATATAGCGACGATCATATAGTATAACAATAAGATTATCAGAATAATGTCACAAACGAATACTCGATTAATTTCAATGGCACTTTTACTAAGAAATACAAATTTTATACATAGAAATTGAAAATTTCGAACAAGAACGAAAATATAACAACAGTAAATTGCAGTATCTATAAATAAATAGAAATCTGTGACAGAATGCATATGGTACAAAATCAAGGATATGGAATTGACTGGAACAATACAGTAATGCCGCTTCGAGCTGCAGTGTACAACTACAAGACGTCGATATGACTTCAGCTAACCTGTGATAGCATGAGTGTAAGCAGGTATTGCTGGCGTAAATCTGCTGAATAGTATTGGCAATAGGCACATTAATTCGCGGGTTGAATATTAATGTAGAGCGTCAAACTGTTTGGGTGAGTTGCCAATTTCTATAAAGTCGATCGTTTTCGAGCCTAACCAGCTGTATTGATGGTATAACTCCGTATTGAGAGGAACAAATTAGTATACATAATATAGACGAGCACCATTGTTCCGTGCATGAATTAGAAGATCTCGGGTCAAACCGTTCAGACCTTTGCCGCGTTCGCTGAGAGTGGAACGGCTAAGCCCATAGCTTCACTTATCTTGTGATTCCGAAACATAAACCAGATATTCCGGGAGAAAGTGCGCTGTACACTATTGGCAATAGACTCGATAATTCGCGTTATAAATATTTAGGTAATGAGTCAAACCGACGGAGAAGATTATGAATTAAAATGAAGTAACTCTTATTACCCAGTACAATACCTTCCGCGAACCGGTACCGCTGCAGCGAGTGCCTAGCTGAGTGCTCACGCAAAGAAATTAGTAGACATTTAAGCAGACGGACAACTTATTTTCATTTGTGAAACGAATATGCGAGAGTCAAAACATTCGAGAACGATCCAACCTTCTATAAGTGTCGAACGACAAAGTCGATAACTACACCTATCACGCTATTCCGATAGGCAAACTAGGTATTCCGAGAATCAATCAGCTTTACACCATTGGCAACGGAAACTTTAGTCCACGGTTTAAATATCAAAGTACAGAGTCAAACATATGTAGAACGTTCCATACTGTTATAAAGTCAATCGTTTTACCGAAAGCCTTACCATCCGCGAAGCTAGTCCGCCATATCGAGAGTATAACTTCGTGTTCATTGAAACACATTAGTACCCACTTCAGTTACGGTACCTTAAATACAAGTATGAATTAGAATATCGATGGTTAAACCGTTAAAGAACGTTACCACGGTCAAATGCATCGCCTATGCAGTGGATCGGATATTCAAATCAGGAATTCCAAGAGCAAGTCCGCTGATGATTATTGGCAATTGAGACATTAATTCACGGTTTCAATCTTAAAGTAGAGCGTGAAAGCCTTTTAGAGTGTTGCCAATGGATATAAAGTCATACACTTTACCGACGGCCTTACCCTCGGCGAAACAAACTCGGCGTTTCGAGAGTATAAGTTCGTGTTCACAAAAAGAAATTAGTACTGATTTATGTGACGGACACCTTAAGTTCATGTATGCATTATAAGATAGAGGGTCAAGCACATCGAGAACCATACCACCATCTTTGTGAATCGAACGGCTAAGTCAATGGCTACACCCATCCTAAAATTCCGACAGTCAAACCACTTATTCGTGGAAAAAATCCGCTATACATTGTTTGCATTGAAGACACTACATACCGCTATGATTATTAAAGTTCAGAGTCACAATGCTGCACAACGTTACCTACTTGTATAAAGCCAAAGTCTTCACCGAAGGCCTTATCTGCCGAGAATCACACCCGCTGTTTCGAGAGTATGACATCGTGGACAGAATAACGAAATAGTATGAATTGTAGTGACGGGCAACTTAATTTCATCTGTGAGTCCGATGATCGATTGTCATATCGTTCCAGATCGTAAGCGCTTTCTTTGAGGGTCGAACGGCTAAGTAAATAGCTTCACCTATCCAGTGGTTCCGAGATTCAAACGAGCTGTTCCGGGAGTAAGTCCGCTGAACAGTATTAGCAATGGTATTGGCAATGTACAGAGTCAAACCGTTGTAGAATGTCACCTATTGGTACAGAGTCTAACTATATACCAGGGGCCTTACTTTCCGGTTATATCACCCGCTGCATCTGGTGAATAACTCCCTGTTCAGAGAAGAAGTTCAGTATACATTTCAGTGACGGGCACTTTAGCTTCATCTAAGGCTTAGAAGATCGAGCGTCAAACCGTTCGAGAACGATTCCATCTTATTTTACAGTCGAACGGTTAATTCATTAGCTTCACCTATCCTGCTATTCCGATAGACAAGCCAGGCATGCCAGGAGTTAACCCGCGATACACTATTGGCAATGGACAGCATAACTAGCGTTTTGAATATCAAAGTGGGTCATGAAATCGTTTGAGAACGTTACGAGATGGTGTAAATTCAAACCGTTGAACAAAGACGTTACCCTTCGTGACTCTAATCCGCTGTGTCGAAATTATATATTCGCGAACAAAGATACAAATTGTTATACAGTTTACTATCGGGCACCTTAATTTCATGTATGAATTAGAAGATATAGTGTCAAACCGTTCGGCAGCGTTATCACCTTCTTTGACAGTCGCACATCTATGTCAAAGCTGCAGCTATCCTGTGATGCCGTGAGGCAAATCAGGTATTCCAGGAGTAAAGGCGCCGAACAGTACTGGCAATAACCACCGCGACTCATTGTATGAATGTTAAAGTACAGAATCAAGCCGCGGGAAATCCATGCCAGTTGATATAACGTCATGCTCCTCAGCAGATACTCTACCTTCCGAGAACACAATCCAATGAACGATGGGTATAACTTCGAGTTCAGGGGAACAAATTACTAGTCGTTTTAGCAGTCGGAAACCATAACGTCAAGTATGAAATAGAAGATCGATCATCAAACTGTTCGAGATCGTTACCACCTCCTTTGGCTGCCGAACGGCTGAGTCAGGAGCTTCACTCGTCCAGTGATTCAGAGAATCAAGTCAGGTATTCCAGGAGTAAATCACCTGATCAGCGCTGGCAATAAACGTGCTTAATCAAACGGTATGAATATTAAGTTAGACAGACAAACCGACGGTGAACAGTTCCAATTTGTATATGATCAACCTTCTAACGGAAGGCCATACTGTCCGTCAACCTGGCCCGCTGTACCGAGAGAAGTACTTCGTGCTTAGAGAAGCAAACTATTTTTCATTTTAGTGACGGGCATATTAATTTCATGTATGAAATAGAAGATCGAATGTCAAACCATTCGGGAATGTTACCACCATATTTGAGCGTCGAACGGTAAAATCAAAGGCTTCACCTATCCTGTTATACTGATAGTCATATCAAGTAATACGGGAGTAAGTCCGCTGAAGTTTATAGGCAACTGCCACCTTAACTCACGGTATGGATATTAATGTGGAGTATCAAACCCACGGAGCAAGTTAACAATGCCCATAAAGTAATTTCTTTTAACGCATACCATACCGTCCGAGTACCTAACCCGCTATAGCGAGTGTCCTGCTTAATGTGCACGGAAACAGATTTGTAGACCTTTCAGAGGACGGACCCCGCTTATTTGTGTATACATATAAAAATACGAAAGAAAAGCGTTCGAGAACGTTACCACCTTCTGTGCGAGACGAACTGCTAAGTCAGTAGCTTCACCTATCCGGTGATTCGGATTGGCAAACCAGGTATTCCGGGAGTAATTACGCTGAAAGTGTTGGCATTAGACACCTTAATTCACGGTTTGAATATCACAGAAGAGCGTGAAACCGTTTGAGAAAGCTACCAATATGCATAGACTCAAACGTTTTACCGGAGGCATTACCATCCGTGAGCTTCGGGGCCTTCATCGAGGTTATATGTTCGTGTTCAGAGAAAGAAGTTAGTATACATTTCAGTCGCGGGCACCTTAACTTCATGTATGAATTATAAGATCGAGTGTCAAACCGCTGAAGAAAGTTACGACCTTTCCAGAGGGTCGCACAGAGCTTAGTTAATAGCTTCGCCTATCCTGTGATACCGAGAGTCACAAAATTTGCCCCTGGTGAAAAGCCGTAGAACTGTTTTGCAGTAGACACCATCATTCACGGATTGAATACTGAAGTACAGAGTCCAACCGTCGGAGAACATTACCAATTCGTATAAAGTTAATCACTATACGAATGGCTTCACCTTCGGAGAAGCAAGCCCTCCGTTCGTAGAGTGTAACACCGCCTCCAGTCGTACAAACTAGTATACGTTTACTTGCGAGCACCGTAATTTCATGCCTGACTTAGAATGTCGAGTGTCAAACCGTTCGAGAGCGTTGCCACCTTCTGTGAGAGACGAATGGCAAAGTAAGCAGCTTCACCTATACTGTGATTCAGAGTGGCAAACAAGGTATTTCGAAAGGAAATCTGCTGAATAGTATTGGAAATGGACATCTTAATGCACGGTTTGAATATTAAAATTGGGATTCCAATCGTTTGTGAACGTTTTCGATTGTTGTAATGTCAACCGTTTTACCGCAGGATGTACCGTCTGCGAACCTCACCCGCTTCATCGAGTATATAATTTCGCGTTCTGTGGATCATACAAATATACAACTTAATGACGTCATCTTTAATTCACGTATGCTATAGAACATCGAGGCTCAAGCCTTTCGAGGACGATACCACCCGCATTTGGAGTCGAAAGGCTATGTCGAAGGTTTCACTTGTCCTGTGGTTCCGAGAGTCCAACCAGGTATCCCGTGTGTATCTCCACTGAAAAGGATAGACAATTGACACCTTGTTCCACGGTTTGAGTATTAAAGCTGATCTTCAAAAGGTTACAGAACGTTACCGATTGATATGGAGTCAAATTATTTGTCGAAGGACTTATCTTCCGAGAACCTATCCCGCTGAGTCGATAGTCCAAATTGGTGTTCAGAGAAACAAGCTACTATTTCTTATAGTGCCAAGCACCTTAATTTCATGTATGATTTACAAGATCGAGTGTCAAACAGTTCGCGTTCGTTACCATCTTCGTTGAGGGTCGAACTGTTAAGTCAATAGCTTCGCCCATCCTGTTATCCCGAAAGTCAAGCCTGGTATTCCGCTGAAAGCTATTGGCAACTCAATACTCGGTTCGAATAATGAAGCAGGCCGACAAGCCGTTGTAGAACATTACCTCCTCGTTCTATACCAATAACTATCGTTCAGCAACGGTTTGACTCTGCACTGCCGTATATATACCGTGAAATTGGGAGTCTAATGCCAATCCCGTGCAGCGGACCTACTCCAGGAATACCTTGTTTGACTATCGGAATCACAGGGTTGATGAAGCTCGTGTCTCAGCCGTACGACACTCATAGAAGACGGTAACGTTCCAGAAAGGCTTGACGATCGAGTTTCTGATGCATATATATGGAACTATTATCACCGTCACTGGATTGTGTACTATTTCGCTTCCCTGAACTGATTTCTATATTCACGATACAGCTGGTCAGTTTTTCAGAGGGTAATGCATTCTGTAACAAGATTGGCCTACACGAATTGGTAATGTTCTACAACGACTAGACGGCCTGCTTTAATATTCAAACCTTGAATTAAGGTGGCAATTGCCAATAATTATCAGCGGATTTCGTTTCGAAATACGTTGTTTGCCACACTGAATCACAGGAAAGGTGGAGCTATTGACTTGTGCATACGGCTCTCAAAGAGGGTGATTACGTTCTCGAACGGTTTGATCATCGACTCCTAATTCATACATGAAGAAGAAGTAGCCGGTCTCCAAAGATGTCTCCTAATTTGCTTCCGTGAGCACTAAGCATGACATTCGTTACAGCGTGTTCGGTTCTAGGAAGGAAACGTGTCTGGTAAGGAATGTGACGCAGTTTTAATTGGTAACGTTCACAAGTGGTCTGACGCTGTAATTTAATATTCATATAGTGAGTTGAGGTGTATACTGCCAATACCGTCCTGCGGATTTACATGAGGAATACCTGGTTTGATTCTCCGAATCACAGCATAGGTGGAGCTATTGACATAGTTGTGCGTTTTTCAAAGAATGTGGTTACAATCTCGAAAGCTTTGACTATCGATGTTGATATTGGTACACAAGCGTGTGGTGTCCGTCCCCTAAAATGCACACTAATCTGTTTCTGTTTACAGTAAGCAGGACAACCGCTGCAGCAGGATTGGATATCGGAAGGTAAGGTATTTAAAAGAGGTATGACTCTATACGATTTGGTAATGTTCTCCGACAGTATGACTCCCTACATTAATATTAATACCGCGAAACAGGGTGTCTAAGGCCAATAATGTTCATCAGATTTACACCCGGAATACCTCATTTGACAGTCGAAATCATAGGATAGATGAAGCTATTGACGTAGACGTTGGAAACTCAAAGGAGGTGTTAACGTTCCAGAACGGTTTGACACCCTGCTCTCCTAATTCATACATGAAGTTAAGGTGCCCGCCACCAAAATGTGTACTAATTTGTATATCTGATCATGAAGTTTTACTCTCGATACAGCCTGTTAGTACTTCGGAAGAATAGGTATTCGGTAAAAAGACTGACACCATATGAATTATTATTTACCTTCCACGGTTCGACTGTGGACTTTCTTATTTATACTGCGAATTAAGGTGTCAATTGCCCATACTGTTCAGCCGATTTACTACAGGAGTACCTGATTTGCCTCTCCAAATCACAGGATAGGTGAAGCTATTGACATAGCCGTCCGCCTCTCACAGATGATGGTAACGTTTCTGAACGATTTGACACTCCATCTTCTAATTTGTACATGAAATTAAGGCTCCCGTCACTGAAATGAATAATAATTTCTTTTTCTGAGTACGAACTTATGCTCTCGGTGAAGCGGGTGAAGTTCGCGTAAGGTGCGTTCTACTGTAGACCGTTTGACTTTATGGCAATTGTTAACGCTTTCAAACGGATTGAGGCTGTACTTTAACATGAAATCCGAGAATTGAGTTGTACAATGTCAATGCCCTTCAGCGGATATACTGCTGATATACTTAGTGTGACTCTCCGAACCACTGGAAAGGTGATTTTAGGCTATTGTGTTATATGTGCCTTTTCACGAAGAAGGTGGTAACGTCCTCTATCGGTTTGACCATCGATCTCCTAATTCATACATGAAGCCAAGGTCCTAGTCACTAAAATGTATACTATTTCGTAACTCTGAATACGGCTTTATACACACGACTCAGGGGTCAGTTCTTCGGATGGTAAGGAATTCTGAAGGGAATTTAATCCTACAAGAATATGGATCGTTGTACTACGGTTTGACGGCCTTCCTTTATATTCACTCCGCGAATTAGGGAACATACTGCCAATACTCATCAGCGGATTTACTCTCGGATTACCTGGTTTGGCTCCCAGAATCGCAGGATAGGTGAAGTTATTGACAAGCAGATCCACTCTAGAAGAAGGTAGTAACGTTCTCGGACGGTTGGACCCCTGAACTTCTCATTCATACATGAAATTACAGTGCCATTCACAACATCATTGTATTCTAATTTGTATCTCTGAATACGAAGTAATACTCTACATACATCGGGTTAAGTTCTCGGAGGGAAAGGTATTCTGTAAACCATTTGACATCACTCAAATATGTAACTACAAATGTTTGACACTGTACTTTAATATTCTACCCGTGATCTAGGGTGTCCATTGTTCGTCAATATTGACGAAACGGATGGACTCCCGGAATACATGGTTTGACTCACGGAATCACAGGATAGGTGGAGCTATTGACATCTCCGTTCGTCTCTCAGAGAGTGTGGTAACGTTCTCGAACGCTTTGACGATCGATATTCTAATTCACGCATGAGATTAAGATGCCCGTCATATAATGTACAACAATTTGATTCTCTGACACGATGATATACTCTTGACACATCGGGTTAGCTTCACGGAAGCAAGGCCTTCGGTCATAAATTTGACTATATACAAATACGTAACGTATTTTCACGGTTTGAATCTCCGCTTTGTTGTTTTCATCGAAAATTAAGGTGTCTATTTCCTCAACTTTTTCGCGTATTTACTCCCGGAATACATGGTTTGACTCCCGCAATCACAGGATGGGTAAACTATTGACATACATGTGCGACTTTCAAGGAAGGTGGGACCGTTCTCCAACGGTTGTGTTCTCGATTTAGCTATTGATGAATGTAGGAAAGCTGTCCGTCTGCTATAATGTCTCCTAATTTGTTTCCGTATCAGTAAGCATGGCACTCGACACAGCGGGTAATTGTCTTGTAAGATAATGTATTCAGTAGGAAGTATGACTTTATACCAAAGGTAACGTTCACAAAAAACCGCTTCACGCTCTACATTAAAATTCATACCGTGATTTAAAGTGTATATTACCAATTATTTTCAGCGTATTTACCTCTGGAATTCCTGATTTTCATTTCAGAATCACAGGACAATTCCAGAAATTTATTTAGATGTGTGAATTTCACATAAGGTGATAAGGTTCTCGATCGGTTTGCCCATCGATATTCAAATTCATGCTTGAAATTAAGGTCACAGTCACAAAAATGTTTACTAATTTGGTCCTCTGAACACGAAGATATACATTCGTGGATGCGGGTTAGCATCTCCGATGGCAATGCTATCTGCAAAGTGTTTAACATTATACAAATAGGTAAAGTCTAACGATGGATTGCCGGCCTGCTTTAATATTCAAAACGTGAAATAGTGTTTCTATTGCCAATTCTGATCAGCAGATTTACACCAGCAATACTTGGCATGAATCTCGGAAGCACAGGATACGTGAAGCTATTCCCATAGGTTTTCGAATGTCATAGAAGGTGGTAACAATCGGTAATGAGCAGAAACGGTTTGACAAATTATTTTAATATTCAAACCGTGAATTACGGTGTCTTTTGCCAATGCTGTGCAGCGGATTTGTTCCGGTATAACCTGGTTCGACTGTCAGAATCACGGGATAGGTGTAGCTAGTGACTTAGCCGTTGGTCTCAAAATGAACGTGCTAACCTTCCCGATGCGTTTGACCCTCGATCTTCTTATTCATAATGAAATTAATGTGGCCGTCACTAAAATGCTTACAAGTTTGATTCTCTGAACACGACGATATATCCTCGAATCCGCGAGTTAGATTGCCCGAAGGTAAGGCTATCCGCAAAATTATTAAATTTATACCAATATATAACGTTCTACAGTCGATTGACGGTGTGCTTTTAAATTCAAACCGAGAATTAAGGTGTCTATTGCCCATACTGTTCAGCGGATTTACTCCCGGAATAGCTGGTTTGCCTCTCCAAATCACAGGATGGGTGGCAATATTGACTTAGGTATTCGAATATTATAGAAGGTGATAACGGTCAAGAACTGTTTGACCCTCCATCTTCTAATTCATACATGAAAATAAGATGCCCGTCACTGTAATGAATACTAACTTAATTTTCAGAACACGAAGTTATATTCCCGATACAGCTGGTAATTTTTTTGTAGGGTATGGATTTCGGTAAAGCGTTTGACTTTATAGACATTGATAACGTTCTCAAACGATTTGACGCTCTATATTAATATGCCAACCGTGACTTAATGTGCCTATTGCCAAAATTCTTCAGCGGACTTTCTGCCGGAATACCTGCTTTGGCTCTTCGAACCACTTAATATGTGGTACTATTGATGTAGCAGTTCGTAGTTCAGACAAGCTGGCAATGTTCTCGAGCGGATTGGCCCTCAATCTACTAATTCATACATGAAGTTAAGGTGCCCTTCATTGCAGTGTTTAATAATTTAATAGAGTAATACTCTACATGCATCCGGTTAAGTTCTCGGAGGGTAAGGTTTCCTGTCAAACTTTTGACATTATCGAAATGTGTAACGGTCTACAAACGTGTGACTTCGGACTATAATATTCCACCCTTGAAAAAAGGTGGCTATTACCCATAATGTACAGCGGATTTACTCCTGGAATACGTGGTTCAACTCGGGGAATCACGGGATAAGCGATGCTGGTGACTATGCTGTGTGACTCTAAAATGTGGTGGCATCTTTCTGGAATATTTTGATCCTCGATCTTTATAGCTCATACATGAAATTATGTTCCCCGTGACTAAAACGCCAACTAATTCGCTTCTCCGAACACGAACTTATACTCTCCATACAGCGGGTTAGCTTCTCGAAATTAGGGCGTTCTGTGAAATGTTTGTCAGTTATTACTGGTTCGACTTTCGGAGCCGTTCGTCTTTCACAGATGGTGGTAACGATCTCGATCGCTTTGACTCTCGATGTTGATATTTATTCACAAACATGCGGTTTTCGACCGCTAAAATATCTACTTATTTTTTTCCGTGCACATTGAGCAGGACACTTGCGACAGCGGGTTAGATTCTCGGCAAGTATGGTATTCGGTAATAAGTTCGACTCTATACCAATTAGTATCGTTGAACAACGGATGGACTCCGCACTGTAATATATATACCGTGAAATATGGTGGTTAATGCTAATAGAGTACTGCGTATCCACTCCCTTGTTATCTGATATGAACTTCGAAAGCACTGCATGGGAGGAGCTATAATCTTAGCCGCTCGACTCTCAAAGATGGTGGTTACGCTTTCGAAACGTTTGACCCTCGATCTTCTAATTCGTATATGAAGTTAAGGTTCTCGTCACAGAAATGAATACTAATTTTTTTTTTCTATGAACACGAAGTAATACTCTCGATGAAGCGGGTGAGGTTCGCAGAATGTAAGGTCTTCAGTAATCCATTTCAATTTATACCAATTGGTAACGTTCTTAAACGGCTTGACGCCCTACCTTCATACTTAAGCCGTGATTAAAGGAGTTCATTGCCAATTCGGTACAACAGATTTACTCCAGCAATATCTGGTTGGCCTCTTAGAATCACAGGATAGGAGAAGCTATTTAGTTATCCGTTCCTCTCTCGCAGAAGATGGTACCGATCTCCAAAGGTTTGACCCTCGAGCTTCTGATGCATACATGAAATTAAGGTGCCCGTTATTAATGTGAATACTAATTCGCATCCGTGAACACGAATTATACGTTGGATGACGACAGACAGGTTCTCGGAGGATAAGGCCTTCGGTAAACAATTACACTATATGCGAATGCGTGAAAATCTCCAACGGCTTGAATGAGTACTTCAATATTTAAACCGCTATTTGTCGTGTCAAATGCCAAGACAATTCAGCGGACTTATTCCCGGAATACCTGGTTTAACTTTCGGAATCACAGGATATGTGAAGCCATTTACTTAGCCGTTCTTCCCTCACTCAAGGCGATAACGTTCCCGAACGGTTTGACCCTCGATCTTCTTATTCACACATATATTTTAGAAATGAGCACCTGAATTGCAATTCTAATTCGATTCTTTGAGCACGTACTCATACTCTCGATACAGCGTCCTAGGCTTTCGCCGAGGAGGGCCTACAGTGTAACGTTTGACTTTATACCAATTGGAAACTAGCTGAAACAGTATATCGCTCTACTTTAATATTCAAACCGTGAATTAAGATGGGTATTGCCAATACAGTTCAGCGGATTTACCCCAGGGATACCTGGTTTAAATTTGGGAGTCGCAGGATATGTTATGTTATTGGCTAGACTGTGCGACTAGCAAAAAATGTAGCACCTTGCTCGAACATTTAGACACTTGATTTTGCAATTAATACATGAAAATGACGTATCCCTCTTGTATAACGTCCACTAATTTAATTCCGTTCCCACTGAGCGAGACACCTCCTACAGCGGGTTATGCTCCTCGGAAGTTGTGGTCTTCGGTAGAAGGTTAGACTCTGTACCAATAGGTAACGTTGCACATCTGTGTTACACTGTACTTTAGTATCTACAGCGGGACGTAGGGTTTTTAATGCCGATAATGTACAGCTGATATCATCCTGCAATTCTAGGATTGACTCTCGGAGTCACAGGATAGGTGAAGCTATGGACTTAGCTCTGCGACTCCCAGTGAAGATGGTAACGTTCTGGAAGAATTTGCCTCAGGACCTTCTAATTCATTCACGAAATTGAGGTGCCCGCCACTAAAATGTACACTAATTTGTTACTCTGGACTCGACGTTATTCTCTCGGTACCGTGTCTTTGGGTCTCAGACGGTGATGCTTTCGATAAAATGTTTGACACTATACAAGCAAGTAACATTCTACAATGGCTAGACTATGTGCGTTAATATTTATATCATGAACTAGGGTGTCTACTGCCAATACTGTACTGCGGATTAAATCCCGGAATAGCTGAGTTTACTTTTGGTGCGACAGGATAGCTGAAGCTATTGGCTTAGCCGTTCGACCCTCTGTGAAGGTGGTAACGTTCTGGATGTGCATGACCATCGATGTTCTACTTTATTGATGAAATTAAGGTGGCGGCACTAAAATGTATTTCTATTTGTTTCTCCGCACATCATGATATACTGTCAATACAGCGCGTTATGCTTTCGGATGGTGAGGTCCTTAATAAAACTTTTGACTTCTTAGAATTGGAAAAGTTCTCAAAGGGTTTGTCGCCCTATTTTAACATTCTCTCCGTGAATTATGGTGTCCATTGCCGATACCGCTCAGTGGACTTACTCCCAGAATTCCTGGTTTGATAATCCGAATTGCAGGATAGGTCAAACCATTGACTTAGCAGCTCGCCTTTATCAGAAGGTGGTAACGTTCTCGAGAGATTTGACGCTCGATCTTATAACTTATGCACGAAAATAAGGTGCTCGTCAATAAAACGAATGCAAATGTGTTTCCCTATACTCGTAGGTATACCGTCGATGCGATGAGTTAACTTCTCGGACGTTACGGCCTACGGTAAAGCGTTTGACTTCATAAAAATTGGTTACGTTGACAGGCGGTTTGATACTTTACTTTTTTATTCAACCCGTGAAATAAGGTGTCTATTGCTCATACTGTTCTGCGGATTTGCTCCCAGGTTACCTGATTTGACTCTCAGAATCGCAGGATAGGTGAAGCAGTCGAGTTAGCTACTCACACAATTGGTGGTAACGTCCGCGAATGGTCTGACCTCAGATATTCTAATTCATATATGAATTAAACCTGCTGTCACTATATTGCATACTACTGTATTCCTATAAACACGTCGCTATACTATCGTTACGGCGGGTTGTATTCACGGAATATAAGGACTGCGGAAAAAAGCGTAACTCTATACCAATTGATAAAGATCGACGACAGCATGACTCTCTGCTTTATTGTCTATGCCATGATTTGTGGTGTGCATTGCCTATGTAATTCAGCGGATTTACTCCCATAATGGTTTGTTTGTCTCTCGGAATCACAGGATGGGTGAAGCTATTTCCATAGCTATGCGACTCTCAGTGAAGGTGTTATCGTTGTCGAACGTTGTAAGTGTCGATTTCCTTATTCATGAAACAAATTATGATACCTATCACTAAAATGTATACTAATTTATTTCTCTCAATACTACGTAATACTCTCGATATATCGGTTTACGTTATCTGAAAGGAACGCTTTCTGTAATAAGATTGAATCTTCACCAATGGGTAATTGTCCACAGCGGCTTCACGGCCTGCTATAATACACATACCGCTAATTAAAGTTTCTATTGGCAATACTCTTCTGCGGATATACTCCCAGATTATCCAGTTTGTCTTTGAGAATCGCAGGGTAGTTGAAGCTATTGATGTAGCCGTTTGACACTTATAAATGTTGGTAACGGTCTCCAACAGATTGACCACCGATCCTCTAATTCATACATGGAATTACGGCGCCCGTCTCTGAAATGTTTACAAATTTCATTCTCTAAACGTGACGTTTTTCTCTCGAAGCGGCAGGTTAGCGCCTCCGAGGTGTCTATCGGTGAAGCATTTGATTCTACACCAATAGGTAACGGTCTACAAGGGTATGACGGTCTGCTTTAATATTCGTACCGTGCACTAAGGTGTCTGTTGCCATTACTCTTCAGCTTATCTGCGCCTGGAATACCTAGTTTGACGCTATGAATCGCAGAACGTGTGAAGCTATTAATTTAGACGTTCCGCTCTCAACGGAGGTGGTAGCATTCTCAAGCGGATTGTCTCTTCATCTTGATATATATTCATTGTCATGTGGAGTCTGCCTACCGGTATGTCGGCTAATTTGATTCCGTCAATAATAATCGAGTCCCACAACACAGCGGGTTCGGTTCTCGGAAGGTAAGGTATTCGGTAGAGAGGATGACTTAATACCAATTTGTAATGTTCACCGATGGTTTAACTCTCTACTTAAGTATTCATACCGTGAATTAATGTGCCTATAGCCACTACTGTTCAGTGGATTTTCTCCCGGTATACCAGGTTTGACTCTCGGAATCAAAGGATAAGGGAAGCTATTGAATTAGCCGTTATACTCTCTGACTGGGCGGTCAAGATCTCGAAAGAATGGAGCATAGACCTTCTAATTCGTACATCAAATTTATGTGCCCTTCACTGTAATGAATACTAATCAGCTTTGCCGATTACGATGTTATACTCTCGATAGAGCTGCTTAGTATTTCGGAGGGTAATGTCTCCGGAAAACGTTTGTATTTATAGCAGTAGGTAACGTCCTCAAACGTTTTGATGTTCTACTTTACTATTCAAACAGTGAATTAATGTGTCCATTGGCAATACACTTCCTGAAAGTTACCACCTACTTTGAGAGTCGAACGGCTGAGTGAATAGCTTCACCTATACTTGTGATTCCGGGAGTCAAGCCTGGTATTCCAGGAATAAATCTGCTGAACAGTATTGGCAATAGACACCTTAATTCTTAGTATGAACATTAAAATAGAGCGTAAAACGGTTTGAGATTGCTAAAAACTGCTATAACGACATACGTTTTACCGAATGCCTTGCTGTCCGATGCGTTATCCAGCCGTATCTGGAGTATTGCTACGTGCCTAGGGAGACTCATTAGTATACATTATAATTACGGCACCTTACATTCGTGTATGAATTAGAATATCGATGGTAGAAACGTTCAAGAACGATAAAACTGCCTTTGAGACTCGAACAGCTCGGTCAATGGTTTCGCCCATCCTGTGATTCTGAGAGCCAAATCAGGCAGTCCGAGAGTAAATCCTCTGTACTGTGTCGGCATTAAAATCCCTACATCCGGGTGTAGATTCTGACGTAGAGAGTCACACAGTTGTATAACATGACACACTGGTATAGGGTCTAACTTTTCACCGAAGCCGTATCTTCCGAGATGACTCAGCAGCTGTATTGAGTGTCCTGCTTTATGTTGACGGAAACGTATTAGTAGAAATTTTAGCACATGGTCACCACATTTTCATGTATCAGTATCAAAATCCTGAGTCAAGTCGGTCGAGAATGTTACCACCTGCTTTGAGATCCGAACGGCTAAGTCAATAGCCTCACCTACCCTGTTAATACGATAGGCACACCAGGTGTGCCGGGAGTCAATCTGATGTACACTATTGATAATGAATATATTAACTCGCGGTTTGAATATTATAGTAGAGTGTGGAAACGTTCGAGAACGATACCACCTTCTGTGAGTATCGAAAGGCTAAGCCAATCGCTTCACCAAACCTGTGATTCCGAAAATCATGCCAGGTATTCCTGGAATACCGCTCCTAAGTCCGCCGGACAATATTGGCAATAGACACCCCTATTCGCGGTATAAATATTAAAGTACCGAGTCAAACCGTCGTAAATCGTTACCAATTTGAATATAGTCAAATGTTTTATCAAATATCTTATCATCCAAGAACCAACACCGAACTATCGATTGTCTATCTTAGTGTACAACCAAACCGATTTGTAAATATTTTAGCAGACGGTCAGCACCATTGCATGCATGAATAGGGAAATCCAGGGTCAATCCGTTCCAGAACGGTATCATCTTCATATAGAACCGAACGGCTAAGTCAGTAGCTTCACCTACCCTGTTATTCTGAGCGTCAAACCAGATTTTCCGGGAATAAATCCACTGAACAGTATTGGCAATAGCCACATTAAGTCTCGGTAAGAATATTAAAGCTGGCCATCAAGCCGCTGTAGAATACTACCTATTCGTGTAGGGTTAAATCACACGCAGAATGCCTTAGACTCCGAAATACTGACAGGCTGTTTCGAGAGTATAACAAACTGTTCAGAGGTACGATCTATGATGTACATTAGTTACAAGCACATTAATTTCATTCGTGAATTGAATGATCGCGGGTCTAATCGCTCCAGAGCGGTACCACCTTCTGTGAGAGACAAACGGCTAAATCAATAGCTTCATCCATACTGTGATTAGGAGAATCAAGCCAGGAATTTTTGCTGCAAGTGCGCTGAAGCGTTATATCAATAGACACCTTAATTCGCGGTTTGAATATTACAGTAGAGCGTCAAATCGTTTGAGAGCGATACAAATTGGTATAATATAAATCGCTTTACCGAAGGTACTACCTCCGCGAATATAACCTGCCTCATCGGGAATATAACTTCGTGTTCAGAGAAAGAAGTTATTATTCATTTTAGTAACGATCACCTTAATTTCATGTATAAGTTAGATGATCGACGTTCAAACCATGCGAGAACGAGTAAACCACTTTAGACTGTCTCTATGTCAATAGCTTCACTTCGCCACTGATTCCGAGAGTCAAGCTAGGTATTCCGGCAGTAAGTCAGCTGAGCATTATCTGCAATAGACACCCAAATTTTCGGTATAAAGATTAAAGTGCAGTTTCAAGCCGTCGTACATCCTTACCTGTTGGTATAGTGTCAAACTTTTCACCGAAGGCATTATCTTCCGAGAACGCAACCCGCTGTGCCGAGAATGTAACGTCGTGGTCAGAGAAGCAAAATAGTCCAAATTTTAGTGACGAGCAACTTAATTTCAAATATGACTTGGTAGATCGAGTGCCAAACCTCTCGAGAACGTTACTTCCTTCTGTGGGAGTCGAACAGCAAATCCAATTGCTTCACCTATCCCGTGATTCCGAAAGTCAAATTAGGTATTCCGTAGCACATCCGCTGGACAATATTGGCAATAGACTGCTTATTTCACGGTACGAATATGAAGCTAGAGCGTCAGAAGGTTATAGATCTTCATCTTTTAGTTTAGAGTAAAACTTTTTACCGAGGGCCATACCTTTTGAGAAGCCCAACCCGCTCAAGCAAGTGTCTTGCTCAGTGTGCAAGGTAGAAAATTAGTAACATTTACTCAGAGAATACATGGTTTGCCTCTTCGAATATTGGAATACCACAAGCTATGGACTTAGCCGTTCGTCTCTCAAAGAAGGTGGTAAAGTTCTCGAACGGTTTGATCCTCGATCTTATAAATAATACATGAAATTATGGTGCCCATCATTAAAATGTATACTGATTTGATTCTCTGAACACAAATTTATACTCTCGATGCGGAGGTTTATATTCTCGGCTGGTATGTCTTTCGGTAAAAGGGTTAACTATATAGAAGTAGGTACCGCTCTAAAACGGTATCTCGGTCTGCTTTAATATTGATTCCGAGAATTAAGGAGTCTATTGCCAATACGGTACGGGGCACTTACCCCCAGAGTGCCTATTTTGTCTCTCGGGATCCTATAATACGTGTAGCTATTAACTTAGCCGTTCGAATCCGAAAGAATATGGTAACGTTCTGGAGTAGTTTGACTCTCGATTTTGCTATTCAGACACGAAAACATGGACTCCGTCAGCTGTAATGACTACTATTTTGTTTCCATGAGCACTAAGCAAGACACTCGCTAGTTCGGTGTTCGTTCTAGGTCGATAAGTTATTCGATAAAAGGTTTGACTTAACACCAGTTGGTAACGTACTCGACCGGTTTGACGCTCAACCTTGTTAGCCATACAATGAATTAGTGTGCCTATTGCCAATACTGTTCAGCGGATTTTCTACCGGAGTACCTCGTTCGACTATCGTAATCACGGGATAGGTGAACCTATTGTCTTTGCCGTTCGACTCTCGGCGAGTGTGGTAATGCTCTGGAGCTGTTTGATGATCGATCTTCTAATTCGGACACGAAGTAAAGGGCGCCGTCAATGAAATATATACCAATTTTCTTCCTTGAACACGAAGTTATGCTCATGGTACAGCTCTATATGCTTTTGGTAGGGAAGGTCTTCCTTAAAGCGATTGACATTATATATATATTGGTAGCATTCTTAAACGCATTTACGCTCTACATTGGTATACGTACCATGGTCTAAGGTAACTATTGTAGAACTGTTCAGCGGATGTACGACCGGAGTACCTGACTTGACTCTCGTAATCATGGAATAAGTGGAACTCTTGACTTCGCTGTTCGTCTCTCAAAGAATGGAGTTACGTTCTCGAACGGTTTGACACATCGATCCTCTAATTCATACATGATGATAAGGCGTCCGTCACTTAAATGTACACAAATTTCTTCCCCTGAGCACCAAGTTATACTATCGACATAATGCGTTAGACTTTCGGAGGGTGAGGGATTCAGTCAAACGTTTGACTTTATTCCAATTGTTATCGTTCTCAAACGGATAGATTCTGTACCTTAATATTTATACCGTGAAATAGGGTGTCCAAAGACAGTACAGTGCAGCGGGTTTACTCCCGGAATGCAGGGTTTGAATCTTGGAATCACAGGATCGGTGAAGCTATTTATCAAGCCAATCGACTCTCAAAGAGGGTGGTAACGATCTCGATCGGTTTGTCTCTCGATGATTATACTTATACATATGAAGACAGTTTCCGTCCGCCAAAATATCTACTAATTTCTATCCGTGTATAATAAGCGAGACATTCGCTACAGCGTGCTAGGTTCTAGGAAGGATAGGTATTCGGTAATAGGAACGACTTAATACGAATTTGTAATGTTTGCAGACACATCAACATACTAATTTAATATTCAAACAGTGAATTATGGTGTCAATTGCCAATACTTTTCAGCAAACTCCCTATCGGATTACCTGGTTTGAATCTCAGCATCACAGGATTCGTGAAGCTGTTGACCTTGCCGATCGTCCCGCACAGAAGGTGGTATCGTGTTCGAACGGTTTGACCCTCTATCTTCTAATTCATACACGACGATAAGGGGCCCATCACAGAACTGAACACTAATTTCTTTCTCTGATGTCGAAGTTATATTCTCGATACAGCGGGTTCGGCTTTCGAAGTGTATGGTCTTCCGAAAGTCGGTTGACCTTATACCAATAGTAACGATGTCAAGCAATTTGACGCTCCAGATTAATATTCAAACCGTGAATTAGGGTTTCTATTACCAATAATATTCAGCGGATATACTACCGGGATAGATGAAGATTATCCGGTATCACAGGATAAGTGAAGGTATTGAAGCAGATGTGCGACTCCCAAAAAAGGTGGGAACATTCTCAAACAGTATGAAATCTCTATCTTCTTGTTCGAACATGAAAAATCAGCGCAGCGGACTCCCACCGGAAATACCTGCTTTAACTTCGGAATCGCGGGATAGGTGAAGCTTTTGACTTAGCAATTCGACTCTCACAAACGGTGTTTACGTTCTCGAGGGATTAACACTCGATCTTCGAATTCATTCATGAAATTAAGATGCCCGTCACTGAAATGAAGACATATTTCTTGTCCTGAAGACGAAATTATACTCTCGATGAAGCTGGTGAGATTCGCGGAAGATAACGTGTCCGATAAACGTTTTACTTCATACCAATTGGAAACGATCTTATACAGACTGCCGCTCTGCATTAATGTTCAAACCGTGCATATAGGTGTTTATTGCCAATACTGTTCAGCTGTTTTACACCCGGAATACCTGGTTCGATTCTCGGAATTGAATGATAGATGCAGTTATGGAGTTCGCCTCTCACAGAAGGTGGCAACATTCTCGAGCGGATGGACCCTGGATCATCTAGTTCATGCATGAAGTTTGACATTCGATCGCCTAACTCATACTTAAGAATAAGGTGTGCTGCTGCTATAATGCCTACTCATTTGTTTCCGTGAGTACTAAGCATGGCACTCGCTACCGCGGCTTACGTTCTCGGACGGTAAGGTATGCGGTAAAGTGTATGACGTTATACCAATTTGGAACGTTGTCAATCGGTGTGGCTCTCTACTTTAATATCTATGCCGTCAATTACGGTGTCCATTGCCAATAGTGTACAGCGGTTTGACTTCCGGAATATCTTGTTTAACTCACGGAATCACAGGATAGGTGATGCTACCCAGTTAGCCGTCCGACTCTCAAAGAAGGTGGCATCGTTATCTACCGGTTTGAGCCGCGATCTTCTAATTCGTACATTACATTAAGCTGCCGGCACTAATATGTATAATAATTTGTTTCCCTGAACACAAATTTATACTGTCGATGCAGCGGGTCAGGTGCTCGGAAGGTTTGCCTTTATATCATTTGGTAACGTTCTCAAACGGTTTCACGCTCTACTTTAATATTCAAACCGCGAATAGTCTCCCGTCTTACCTGGCTTCCGTATCGGAACTGCAAGATAGGTGAAGTTATTCACTTAGCCGATCGACACTCAAAGATGAGAGCATTGTTATAGAACGCTTTGAGGATCATCATTGATTTTCCAACCGAGTATTGTGGTGTCCATTGCCAATACTGTGTAGTGCATTTACTTCCGGAATATCTGCTTCGACTTTCGGAAATTCAGGATATGTGAAGCTATTTACTTAGCCGTTCGTCTGTAACAGAAGGTGGTAACGTTCTCGAACCGTTTGACCACCGATCTTGTAATTCATGCATGAAATCAAGGTCCTCGTCACTGAAATTAACAGTAATTCGGCCCTCTGAACACGATGTTTTATCATGGATACAGCGCCCTATGTTTTCGGAGGGTAAGGTCTTCGGTGAAGCGTTTGACTATACCAATTGGTGACGTCCTCCAACGGCTTGACGCTCGATCCTCTTATTCATACCTGAAATTAAGGAGCCCGCCAATAGAATATAAACTAATTTGTAACTCTGATCGCGAAGGTATACTCTCGATGAAGCGGGTTAGTTTCTCGGAGGGTAAGGTCGTCGCTAAAACGTTTGATATTATACCAAATGGTAACATTCTCAAACAGTTTGACGCTCCATATTAATATTCAAACTGCGAAATAAGGTGTCTACTCCCAATTCTGTTTAGAGGACTTACTTCTGGGTTTTCCTGGGTTGACTCTCGGAATCACGGGGTAGGTGAAGTTATTCATTTGGCCCTTCCTCTATCAAAGGGGGCGGTAATGGTCATGATCAGTCTGTGTTTCGATCATCTAATGCATACATGAAATTAAGGTGCCTGTCACTAAAATATCTACTAATTTGATTCTCGGAACACGAAGTAATGCCCTCAATAAAGCGGGCTGGCTTCTCGGAATGAATGACCTGCGGTAAAAAGTTAGACTGTATTCGAGTGGGTAAAGTTCTACAATGGCTTCACCTCCTGCAATAATATTCGAACAGTGAATGATGGTACGGCAGATCGAGCGACACGACTGTATGGTCTCCGTTAATTTCTTAAAACATGATTTCGAACCGCAAGAAATTATTTGTCATTATTATATTTATATACGAATATTGCAATTTACAGTTATGGTCATTACAATTTTTTTCGAGACTCTCTATTGTTAGTTGAAAAAATTGGATTTTTGAATAAAAGTGTCTTTGGAACTAGTTCAGTGCACGTTTATGCCATTATTCTGTTAAACTTATTGTTATTTTACATGATTGTATGTATAGGTAGCTACCCTTCCGGAGTGACACCAATGGACTGGAATTGCAGTTACCTTCGGTATGTCCGAACAGCGCTGCCGGATGGTCTTCGTCAATTTCATTAACACTGATTTGGTTCCGTGTGGATTTCATCCCTGTCTCCCATTTATATATACATCATGCAATTTTCTCTTTGGATATCTTCGATTTCTTCCATAATTTGCAGTTTGTAATTTCAAAAACATGTATTTCTTAGTAAAGGTGTCCTTGAAAATAGTTCAGTGTATGATTATAACATTATTTTGTTATATTTATGGTTATTGTACATGATTGTCTGTATACGTACCTACGCTTCCAGAGCGACACACCTGGAGCGGGCAAGCTGTTGCGTACGGTGGATAGGCGCGAGACTACTATAAGGTATTGGTTAACTTCATTAGCCTTGATATTGTACCGTATGCACTCCTTCGCTGTTTTCTATTTATTTCTACATATTGTCCTTTAGAGTTATAATATTTTCGATTCTTTTCAGAATTCCAAATGTTTAACATCAAGAATTGTATTTTACAGGAATTGTGTCGATGGAGACAGCTGAGTGCACGTTTATGAAAATATTTCGATAAATTTGTTGTTACTTTATATGACAGTCTGTAAATGTACTTACGTTTCCGGTGTGACACGGCTGGACTGGTCATGTAGGTGCGTACGGCAGATCGGAGCGGCATATTGGGTGACCTTCGGTAATTTCCGCAACATTGATTATACTCCGTGTGAATTTTTTACCGACATTTTCATTTTTTTATACATTCCGTTATTTACTGCTTTGATATTTTCGATTTTCATCGAAATTTTCCATTCTTATTTTAAGAAATTGTAGGGCTTAGTAAAAGTGTCATTGGAATCAGCTGTGTGTACGTATGTGACAATACTACGCTAGATTTTTTATATTTTATATGATACATTCGGGCGCGGTACGGTTGTACTGGTCTTGTAGTTAGGTACGGCAAATTGAAGCAGTATACTGGATTGTCCTCGTTAATTTCTGTGAACCATGGTTTTAATCTGTACGCATTCTTTCCCAATTTGTCCATTAACTTTATACGTTCTTTAATTTACTGTAATGATATTTTAGATTTCATTTTTATAATTTTCAATTTCTATTGTGCGAAATTGTATTTCTTGGTAAAACTGCCTTTGGAAATAAGTGAGTGTACGCTTCTGACAATATTTTGTTTAACTAACTCTAATTGTGTATGATTTTCTGTACACGTACTTAAGTTGACGGAACAGCACGACTGGAGTGCACTTGCAGTTGCGTTCGGTACATCGTAGCGACACTACTGTATGATTATCGTTAATTTCTCCAACCTCGATAATGTATCGTATGCATTTTTTTCCCACTTTGCCATTTATTTGTACAAACTGTAATGTACAGTTATGATATTTTCAATATTTATCGCAATATTCAGTTTGCATTTTAGGAAATTGTATTTCTTAGTAAAAGTGCCTTTTGGAATTAGTTGCGTAAATGCTTATGACAATATTGTGTTTAATTCTTTGTTATCATATATGATTGTCCAAATACGTATCTATGCTTCCTGAGCGTCACGAATAGAGTGGTCTTGCAGTTTCATTCGCCATATCGGTGCGACACTACTGCATGATGTTCAATAATTTATCTATCCATGATAGTGTACCGTATGCATTGTTTCCCAGTCTTCCATTTATATATACATGCTGTAACTTACTGTTATGATATTTTCAATTTGGTTCAAAATTTTTCCTATTTATTTAGAAGAATTTGTTTACTCTTAAAAGTGTCATTGGAACTTGTTGAGTCTAGGTTAGTGACAGTATCTTGTTAAATATAATGTTATTTCATATGAATGTCTGTACACGTCACTACGCTGTTTGTGCGACACGACTGGCGAGGTCTTGTTGTAGCGTCCGGCAGAACGGAGCGACCCTGCTATACTGTCTTTGTTAAATTCTTTAAGCTTAATGTTGTACCGTATGCAATCTTTCGCAGTCTTCTATTTAACCCTACATGATGTAGTTCACATTTCTGATACTTGCCATGTTTTTCAAAGTTTTCTATTTTGTTTTAAAAAACTGTATTTCATAGTAAAAGTTTCTTTTGAGTTGGGTGTGTTTAGGTTTATGGCAATATCATATTAAATTGTGTGTTATTTTATATGATTGTCTGTATTCATACCTACGCTGCCAGATCTACACGACAAGAATGTTCAAGCAGTTGCGTAAGGCATATTGGGGCGTCTCTATGGATAGTATTTGTTAATTCGATTAACCATGATTTTGTATCGTATGCATTCATTTGCAGCATAGTATTTGTTTCAGCATTCTGTAATCTAATGTTATGATATTTTAGTTTTCTTTTTTTAAATCTTCAGCTTATAACGAAAATTGTGTTTCATACACGAAGAGTCCTTGGAATTAGCTGACTGTACAATTATGACACTATTTTGTGAAACCTATTCGTTATTTTATACGCTTGTCACTATACGAACCTACGCAGCCGATCGACACGGCTGGAGTTGTCTTGTCGTTGCGTACGTAAGACGCGACATATTTCATGGTCATTATTCATTCCTTTAACCATAATATTGTACCGTACGCATTCCTTCGGAGTTTTCTATTTATATACAAATACTGTAATTTGCTGTTATGATATTTTCCATTTTCTTCGAAACATGCAAGTTTTATTCTAAAAATTGCATTTTTTCAGGAAAAGTCCCGTGTGAATTAGAGAAGTTCACTTTTATGACAAAATGTTGCAAATCACATTGCTATTTTATATCACTGTCTGTATACGTACCTACGTTTCCCGAGCGATACGACTGGAGTGGTCCTGCTGTAGGGTTCGGCAGATTGGAGCGACACTATTGCATGGATCATTATCCTTCGTTTTGTACCGTATGAATATTCCCCATTGTCCTATTTATTTATATAAACGGTAGATTACTGTCAATATTTTCAATTTTTAATATTCAAAATTTTTAATCCTTAGGAAGAGTGTGTTTGGAATTAATTGTGTGTACGTTTACAACAATAATCTGATAAAATGATTATTATTTCATATGATTGCCTGTATACATACCAGCCCTTCCGGATCGTCAGGAATGGAGTGGTCTTGCAGTTCCATTCGGCATATCGGTGCGACACAACTGTATCATTTTCGATGATTTATCTATCCATTACACTGAACCGTATGCATTGTTTCCCAGTCCTCCATTTATTCATACGTACTGAATATTTACTGTTTTGATAGGGTCCGTTTTACACATTTGTTTCCTGTATTATTTGATTGCCTGTAAACGTACCTACGCTGCCGGTGCGACACGAATGTGGATGCGTTGTAGTTGCGTACGCAGATCGGTAGCGACAATAGCGTATGGCCCATGTTTCTTTGTTGTCCTTACCAATGTAGCGTAAGCATTGATAGGCTGGATTTTATTAATTTCTACATACTGCAATTTACTTTTGGGATACTTTCGATTTGTTTCATAACTTCTGGTCTTTAATTTCAAAAATTGTATTTCTTAGAAAAAGTGTCTATGGAATTTGTTGAGTGTACGATTGACGAGATATTATCCTAAACCTATCGTTGTTTTACATTATTGGTCGTATAGGTGCCCACGCAGCCAGAGCAACACGACAGGCGAGGTCTTGTAGTCGCGTACGGCAGATCGATGCGGCACAACTGGATGGTCGTCGTTAATTCCTTTAAAATCAATGTTGTACCGTATTCAGTCTTTCGCAATTCGATGTGTATTTCGAAATGCCGTCATTTACTCTTACGATGTCCTTAATTTCCTCCGATGTTTCCAATTTTTATTTCAATTATTGTATTTCATATTAAAAGTATCTTTGGAATGAGTTAAGTGTACGATTATGATAATATTATGCTATACTTACTGTTATTTCATACGGTTGCCTGTATGCGCACCTACGCTTCCGGAAAGACAGTGCTGTAGTGGCTTTGCAGTTGCGAACGGCAGGTCGGTGCGACGATAATGTTTTTAACCTTGATACTGTACTGTAGGAATTTATTCCCAGTTTTTCATTTATTTGTACATACTCTATTTTACTGCTGTGATATTCTCACTTCTCCTACAAAATACAATTTCTGAAACAAAAAATTGGAGGGTTTGAAAAAAGCCGGAAATATCATAACAGTAGATCACAGAATGTAGTAATAAATACTGAATATTGAAAGATTGCATTCGGCACAATATCAAGGATAGAGAAATTAACGACGATAATACCATAGTGTCGGCCCGATGTGCCGAACGCACCTGCAAAACCATAACAGGCGCGTCTCTCCGGAGGCGTATGTACGTATAAAGACAATTATGTAAAATAAAAATAAGTTTCATCATAATATTGGCGTAAACGTACACTCGACCAATTTCAATGACACTTTCACTGGTAAATACAATTTCTGAAAATAAAAATTTGGAACTTTCATAGAAATTGAAAATGTCACGTTAGTAAATTACAGTATGCATAAATAAATGGAATCCAGGGAAAAATGCATACTGTACAATCTCAAGACTAAAGAAATTAGCCTAGACCTTCCAGCAGTGCCGCTCAGATTTGCGGTACGCTACTACAAGAGCTCGACAGTCGTGTCCCACAAACAGCGTTGGTATATATATATATATATATATATATATATATATATATATATATATATATATATATATATAGACCATCGTATAAGATACGAATCAGTTTAACAACATATTGACATAAACGTACACGCATTTAACGCCACAGACACTGTTACTAAGAAGCACCATCCTTTAAACTAAAAATTGAAAATATTGGAAAACATTGAATATATCATATCAGTAAATTACAGTCACTTAAACTACAAGGAAGACTGCAAAAGAGTCTCTGCAGTATAATATCCAGGTTATAGAAGTTAACGAAGACCATACAGAAGCATCGCTCCGATCTACCGAACACAACTACGAGGTCATTCCAGTCGTGTCGCACTGGAACCGTCGGTATGTACACAGACAATCATATAGATAAGAACAAGTTTAACATAATATTATCATAAACGTAAGCTCAACAAACTCAAAAGGCAATATTATTAAGGAATAGAACTCTCATAATTGAAAATTGACAATTGTGAAAAAAAATCGAAGATATGAAAGCAGTAAATTACTGTATGATCAAACAAATGGATGACCGGGATTAAATGCATACCATACAAAATTAAGTTTAACGAAACTAACTACAAGCCTCCAGTAGTGCCGCTTCGATCTGTCGTACGCAACTACAAGACATCGCAAGTCGTGTTACACTGGTACCATACGTTCGTATAGAGACAATCATATAAAATAACAATAAGTTTAAAAGAAAAATGTAATAAACGAATAATCGACTAATTTCAAAGACACTATTACTGGGAAATACAATTTCATTAAGATGAAATTGAAAAATACGAAAAAAAATCGAAAGTATCACAACAGTAAATTACAGTATGCATATGTAAATGGAAAGCTGGATAAAAATGTTTACGGTACAATATCAGGGTTAAATAAATGAACGAAGACCATCGAGTAGTGCCGCTCCGATCATATGAACGCAACTACAGCATAATTCCAGCCGTGTGGTGCAGGAACCACAGGTACGCATACAGACAACCGTATAAAACGTCCATATGTATAACAAAATATTGGCATAAACGTACACCCAACTATTTCCAGATAGAATTTGACTAAGAAATTCAATTTTTGAAATTATCAATTGGAATTTTGGAACAAATCGCGAATATCAAAACAGTAAATTATGATATGTACAATTAAACAGAAAAGCGAACAGAATGCATACGCTACGATAACATTATTATAGAAACTAACGAAGACCAGCCAGTATTGTCGCTCCGATCTTCCGAACACAACGGCAAATCCACTTTTGTCTTGTCGCACCGGATGAGTAAGTACGCATAGAGGCAGTCATATAAAACAGCAATAAGATTAGCAAAATATCGTCATAAACGTACACTCACATAATTCCCAAGACACATTTACTGAGAAATACAATTTTTGATATTCACAATTGGACATATGGAAGAAAATCGGAAATACCGAACGTTTAAATTGCAGTATGTGGAAATAAATAGAAAACTGCGAAAGATGCATACGGTTCAATATCAAGGTTAAAGAAGTTAACGTAGATCATACCCTAGTTTCGATCCGATCTACCGAATGCAAATACAGGATCACTCCAGCCGTGTCGCTCCGACAGCGTAGTTAGTTATACAGACAATCATATAAAAAAAACAATGTTTTTAACAAGATAATGTCATAAACCTACACAAAACTGTTTTCAAAGGCACTTTTACTAAGGAACATAATTATTTTACATAAAAATTGAAAATTACGAACAAGAACGGAAATATAACAACAGTAATTTGCAGTATCTATAAATAAATAGAAAACTGTGACAGAATGCATATGGTACAAAATCAAGGATAAGGAATTGACTGAAAACATACAGTAATGCCGCTTCGAGATGCAGTGTACAACTACAAGACCTCGATATAACTTCATCTAACCTGTAATAGCATAAGTGTAAGCAGGTATTCCGGGCGTAAATTCGCTGAAGAGTATTGGCAATCGTCACATTATTTCACGGTTTGAATAGAAATGTAAAGCATCAAACATTTGAGGGCATTTCCAAATTGTATAAAGTCAAACACCTTGCCGACGGCGTTACCTTTAGAGGAGCAAACTCGCCGTGTCGAATGTATAACCACGTGTTCAGAGAATGAAATTGGTATTCATTTCAGTCACGGGCACCGTAATTCCATGTGCGAATTAGGAGATCGACGCTCAAACCGCTCGAGAACATTGCCACCTTCGGTGAGAGACGAACGGCAATGTCAATAGCTCCACCCATCCTCCGATTCCGAGAGTCAAACCAGCTGTACTGGGTGTATATCCGCTGAAAGGTATTGGCAATAGTCACCGTCATTCCGGGTATGAATATCAAAGTACTGAGTCAAACCGTTGATGAATGTTACGTATCGGTATAGGGTCAAACCTTATACCGACGGTAGTAACTTCCGAGAAACTAACCCGCTCGATCGAGAGTATTCCTTCGTGTTCACTAAAGCAAATTAGTACACATTTAACTGACGGGCACCTTAATTTCACGTAGGTATTAGAAAATCGAGATTCAAACCGTTGAAGAACATTACCAACTTCTTTGATATTCGAACGCCTAAGTCAATAGCTTCACCTATCCTGTGATTCGGAGAATCGAACCAGGTATTCCGGGGGAAAGGCCGCTGAACAGTATTGGCAATACACAGCTTAATTCATGGTTTGAATATTAACGTAGAGTGCCAAACCGTTTTATATCGTTATTAATTGTCAAAAAGTCAAACGTTTTCCGAAGGCGATATCTTCCGCGAATCTCACCGGCTTCATCGAGAGATTAAGATCGTGCTCACAGTAGGAAATTAGTGTTCATTTTAGTTATGGACACCTTAGCTTCATGTATGAGTTAGAAGTTCGAGGGCCAAACCGGACGAGGACGTTGCCACCTTCTGTGAGTGATGAACTGCTAAGTCAATGGCTTCGGCTATCCTGAGGTTCCGAGAGTCAAACTTGGTATTTCAAGACAAAGTCCGCTGAAGAATTTTGGCAATGGACACCTTAACTCGCGGTTTGAATATAACAGTAGAGCGTCAAACCGATTGGGAACGTTCCCAATTGATATAGGGTCCATCGTTTTACCGAATGCCTTATGTCCGAGAAGCTATCCCGCCGTATCGAGAGTATAGCTACTTGCTTGGGGGCGCAAATTACTTTACATTTTAGTTACGGGCATCTAAACTTCTTGTGTGAATTAGAAGATCGTGGCTCAATCCATTTTAGAACGTTATCCCCATCTTTGCGGATCGAACGGCTAAGTAAATAGCAGAATGTCTTTTATGATTCGGAGAGTCATATATGGCATTCCGGGAGTACAACCGCTTGAAAGTATTGGCTATTGACCTCCCTATTCACTGTACGAATCTTAATGTGGAGCGTCAAATCGGTTGAGAATGTTACCTTCTGGTATAGAGTTAAACGTTCTACTGACGGTCTCACCTTCCGAGAACATAACCCGCTGTATCGAAAGTATAACATTGTGTTCAGCGAAGCGAGCGAGAATACATTTTAGTGCCGTGCACCTTAATTTCATATATGAATTAGAAGATCGTGAGGCAAACTGTCCCAGAACGATTCAAGCATCCTTGCGAGTTGCACAACTAAGTCAATAGCGTCACAAATCCTCTTTCACCGAGAGCCAAATCAGGTATCGCGGTATTAAATCCACTAAACAGTATTGGTCATAGACACCATAACTCATGGTATGAATATTTATTTAGTGAGTCAAACGTTATAGATCATTTCCAAATGTTATGGAGTCAATCTTTTTACGCAGTACCTTTCCTTCCATGAACCTAACACGCTGTAGCGAGTCTCACGCTTATAGTTCACTGCAATACACTAGTAGATGTTTTAGAGGACGGAGTCCACATTTTGGTGTATCGATATTAACATTGAGAGTCAAAGCGTTCGTGAACGATACCAAGTTCCTTGAGCGTCGCATAGCCAAGTATCTAGCTTCACATATCTTTTGATACCGAAAGACAAACCAAATTTTCCGGGAGTAAATGCGCAGTACAGAATTGGCAATGGAAACCACAATTCACGGTTTAAATATTGAAGCTGACCGTTAAGCCGTTGCAGAACATTACATATTCGTGCAGAGTTAAATGTATTACAGAATACCATACACTTTGCAAAACTGACCCGCTGCATCGAGATCATTACACCGCGTTCAGACGTATAAGCTAGTATACAATTTAGTGATGAGCCCCATAGATTCAGGAACGAATTGGATGATCGAGCGTCAAGTCTTTCGAGATTGTAACCACACTCTGTGGGGGTCGAAAGGCTACGTCAATAGCTTCACACATACTGAGATTCCTGCAATTAAACCAGCCATTCCGGTAGAAAATCCGCTGAACACAATTCGCAATATTGACATCTTAATTCACAGCATGAGTGTTAATGCAGGGAGTCAAATCGTTGGAGAAAACTAACAATTGATTTAAAGTCATTCTTTTCAGAAAACCTTATCTTCCGGGAACCTATCCCGCTGTACTGAGTGTCTCGCCTAGTGTTCACGGAAGCATATTAGAAGACATTTTAGCAGACAAACAACTTGTATACATGTATGAATGGCAAGATCGAGACTCAAACCTTTCGATGACGTAACCACCTTCTTTGAGAGTGGCATCGGTACGTCAATCGCTTCACCTATTCTGATAGTCCGAGTGTCAAACCTGGTATTCCTGGAGTAAATCCGTAGAACAGAATTGTCAATGGACACCTTAATTCACCCTTGGAATATTAAAGTATAGAGTCAAACCGTCGGAGAACATTACTAAATGGTACAGAGTCATTTCTTTCGCCGAATACCTCACCTTCCTGGAACATAACCCGCTGCAGTGAGTGTCTTCCTCAGTGCTCACGGAAATAAATAAATAGGTATTTTCTCAGGCCGGCGCCATATTTTCATGTATGAATAGAAAAATCGCGATTCAAGCTGTTCAGGTACGTTGCCATCGCCTTTGAGTTTCGAACAGCTAAGTCAATAAATCCGCTGAACAGTATTGTTAATAGACACCCCAATTGACGGTTTGAATATTATTGTTGCGAATCAAGCTGATTGAGAGCGATATCAATTGGTATAAAGTCAGACGTATTATACAAAGCCTTACCTTCCGAGAATCACAGCCGCTGCATCGAGAGTATAAGTTTGTGTTCAGGGAAAGAAATTATTATTCAATCGAGTGACGGGCACCGCTGCTGGTTTATGAATTAGAAGATCGATGGCCAAACTGCTCGTGAACGTTGCCACCTTCTGTGAGAGACAAACGGCTAAGTCAATAGCTCCACCTATCCTGTGATTCCGAGAGTCAAACTAGGTAATCCGAGGGTAAATCCAGGGATGAGTATTGGCAATAGATACATTAATTCGCCTAGTGAATGTTATAAAAGAGCGATACACCTTGTGAAAACGTTACTAATTGCTATAAAGTCAAACATTTTACCGAAGGCTGCACCTTCCGCTAATCTCGCCCACTTCATCGAGAGTATGACTTCGTGCTCAGGATATCAAGTTAGAAAACATTGTAGTGACGGGGACATTAATTTCATTATGAACAAGAAGATTGGCTGTCAAGCCGTTCGAGAATGTTACCATATTCTGTAGGAGACGAACGGCTAAGTCAATAGCTTCACACATCCTGATATTCCGAGAGTCAAAGCAGTCATTCCGGTAGTAATCCCTCTGAACTGCATTGGCAACAGACACCTTAATTCACGGTTTGAATATTAACGTAAAAAGCCAAACAGATGCAGAACGTTACCTATTCGTATAAAGTCAATCCTTTTACGAAAGTATTTACCTCCCGCGATCCTAACCTGCTGTATCTATAGTCGAAATTCGTGTTCGGTGAAACAAACTATTATTCCTCTTAGTGACCAGCACTTTCATTTCATGTACGAATAAGGAGATCGGTAGGCATAATGTTCCAGAACGTTATCACTTTTTTTGGGCATCGCATAGCTATGTCAATAGCGTCACCAATCCTGTGATTCCGAGAGTCACGTCTGGCTCTCCAGGAGTAAGTCCGTTGAACCGTATTGACATTAGTCAACTAAATTCACGCTATGAATGTTAAGGTAGACAGCCAAACCTTTTGAGCACATTTCCAAATGGTATATAGTCCAAACTTTTACCGGATACCCTATCTTCCAAGTACCAAACCCGCTGTAGCGAGTGTAATTCATGGTTCTCACGGACACAAATAGAAGTCATTTTAGCAGACAGACTCCGCATTTTCATGTAGGAACAGAATAATCGGCAGTCGAATCGTTCGAGAACGATCCCACCTCATTTGACAGTCGAACGGCTATGAAAATAGCTTCACCCATCCTGCTATTCCGATAGGCAAACCAAGTATTCAGGGAGCCTATCCTTTGTACACTACTGGTTATGGATACATTAATTCCCGGTTTAAATATTAAAGTAGAGCGTGAAACCGCTTGTGAACATTATAAGTTGGTATAAAGTCAAACGACCTACCAAAAACATTACCATCCGAGAATCTAACCCGCTGTGTCCAGAGTATAACTTCGTGATCAGAGATACAAACTAGTATGCATCCTATTGGCGTGCACGGTAACCTTATGTAGGAATTATAAGGCCCAACGTGAAACCGCCAGAGACCGTTACCATCTTCTTTGAGCGTCGAACGGTTTAGACAATAGCTTCATCAATGGTTGCGATTCCGAGAGTCAAGCCTGCTATTGAGGAGGAAATCCGCTGAACAGTGTTGGCATGCGAAACATTATAATGCAGTATGAATATTATCTGTAGGGAGTCAAACTGTTTGAGAACGTTACCAGTTTGTTTAACGTCATATGCTTTACCGTATACCTTACCTTCCGGGAACATATGCCGCAGTATCGTATGTGTAACCTCGTGTCCAGAGACACAAATTGGTAGACATTTTACTGACGGGCACTGTAATTTCATGTATGAATCAGGAGATCAAATGTCGAACTGTTCGGGGACGTTGAATGTCGAACGGTCAAGTGAAAAGCTTCACCCATCCTGTGATTCCGAGAGTCATACCAGCTATTCCAGGAGTTAATCCACTCTACAGTATCGGCACTAGAAACCCTACCCCCAGTATAGATATTGATTTACACAACCACACAGTTGTACAACGTTACATATTGGTATAGAGTGAATCTTTCCACAGAAGGCCGCACCTTCCGAGAAGCTAACCGGCTGTAGCGAGAGACAAACTTAATGCTTACATTTGAAGGCAGGCGGCATTGTGGCAAATGGACACCTTCATTACGTGTATGAATAAGGCGACAGAAAGTCAATCCGATTGAGATTCTTACAGCCTTCGTTGTGCTTCAAACATCTAAATCAATAGCCTCACGCATGATGTATTTCCCAGATTCAAACCAAGTATTCTGGGAGTAAATCCGCTGCACAGTATTGACATCGTAAACCCTATTTCACGGTATAAATATTAAACTCCAGAGTCAAACCATTGTAGAACAATGTGAATTGGTACTGATACAAACTCTCTACCGATGGTCATACCTGCCGAGAAGCCCAACCCGCTGCAGGGAGTGTTGTGCTTAATGATCACGGAAACATATTGGTTGAAATTTTGGCAGACGGACACGATATTTTCGTGTATGAATAGCAAACTGGAGAGTCCAACAGTTCGAGAAAGTTACCACCTTCATTTAGAGTAGATCGGCTAAGTCAATTGCTACGCCAGTCCTGTGATCCCGGGACTCAAACCATGTACTCCGAGAGCAAATGCCTTGTACGTCATTGGCAATAGGCAAATTAATTCGCGGTATGAATATCAAAGTACCGAGTCAGACCGTTGAAGAACGTTACCTATTCCTATAGTGTTAAACACCATAGAGAAAGCCTTACATTCGGAGAATGTAACCCGCTGTATCGAGAGTGTAACTGCGTGATAAGAGAAGCAAACTAATGCACATTTCAGTGGTAGGAACATTAATTTCATGTATGAATTAGGAGATCGAGTGTCAAACCGTTCCAGAATGTTACCACCTTCTTTGACATACGAAGGGCTATGTCAATTGCTTCACCTATCCTGTCATTCCGAGAGTCATTCCTGGTACTCCGGGAGATAAACCGCTGAGCAGTATTGGCAGTTGACACATTAATTGATGGCTTGAATATTAACGTAGGGCCTCAAACCGTTATGAGATCGATACCAATTGCTATACAATCAAACGCTTTACCGAAGGCCACACCCTCCGAAAAAATTAACCGCTGTATCGAGAGTATAAATTCGTGATCAGAGAAAGAAATTTGTGGTAATTTCACTGCCGAGCACCTTACCGTCATGTTTGGATTAGGACATCGAAGGTCAAACCGCTCGAGAATGTTGCCACCTCCTGTGATAGACGAATGGCTGAGCAAATAGCATCACCCGTCCCGCGATTACCAGAGTCACACCAGTTATTCCGGGAGAAAAGCCGCTGAAGGGTATTGGTGACAAACACCTTTATTCACGGTTTGAATATTGAAACAGGCCGTCAGGCCGTTGTGGAGCATTGTCTACTCCTATAGGGATAATGTCGTACAGAATTCCTTACCCTCTGGAAAATAGACCCGATATGTAGGGAGTATAACACCGCGTTAACAGGTAGACACTGGTATTCAATTTAGTGATGGCACCTTAATTTCATGTATGACGAACTAGATCAAGGGTCAAAGCGTTCGAGAACATTACCACCTTATTTGACAGTCGAACGGTTAAGTCAATAGTTTCACCTATCCTGAGAGTCCGAAAATCAAGCCAGGGATACCTAGAGTAGATACAGTGATGTTCATTGACATTAGACCTTAATTCACGGTATCAGTACTATCGTACGGAGTCAAATCGTTCTAGATCGTTACCTATTCGAATGGAGGCAAACACTTTGCCCAAGGCCTTAACTACCGCGAACTTCACCCGCTGCAACGAAAGTATAACTTGATCTCCAGAGAAAGAAATTATTTTACATTTAAGTGAGGGGCACAATAACGGCATGTATGAACTGGAAAGTCGAGGCTCAAAACTCTCGAGATGTATAGCACATTCTTCGAAAGGCGGACGGCTTATATTCATGTTTCAATAGAGTAAGCGGAGGACAAAACGTTCGAGAAATTTTCCACCTTCTGTCAGAGACGAACGGCTAAGTCAATAGCTCAACCTATCCTGCGTTTCCGAGAGTCAAACCAGGTAATCCGAGGGTAAATCCGCTAGTGGGTATTGGCAATAGATACATTAATTCGCTTAGTAAATGTTACAAAATAGCGTTACACCTTGTGGTAACGATACTAATTGCTATAAAGTCAAACGTTTTACCGAAGGCTGCACCTTCCGCTTTCATCGCCCGCTTCATCGGGAGTAAAACTTCCTGTTTCAAGAAACACATTCGTATACATTTTAGTCACGGCATCAAAATTTCATGCATGAATTAGAAGGTCGAGTGTAAAACAGTTGGTGACCGTATCCACCTTCTATGATATTCGAACAGCTATGCCAATAGCTTCACATGTCCTGTGTTTCCGAGAGTCATACCAGGTTTTCCTGGAGTAAATCCGGGGAAGATGATTATCAACAGATATCTTATTCGCGTAGTGAATATTAAAATATATCGTCACACCTGGTGAGAACGTTATCAATCGCTATAATGTCAAACGAATCACCGATCGCCTTACCGTCCGAAAAACTGACCCCCCGTATCGAGAGTATAATACCGTGTTCAGAGGTATGAACTAGTATACATTTTAGTGACGAGTACTTTAATTTCATGTACGAATTAGAATATCGAGGGTCACACTGTTCGAGAACGGTACCACTTTCTTTGAGAATCGAACGTCTAAGTTAATAGCTTCACCTGTCCTACTATTCCGAGAGACAAAGCAATTATACCGGCCGTAAATCCGCTGAAGAGTATTGGAAGTAGACGCGTATATTGACAGTTTGAATATTATTGTAACGCGTCAAACCGTCGGATGTCATAACCAATTCTAATAACGTCATTCTCCTCACTGAATACCTTACCTGCCGAGTATATTATCCCGATGTAGGGAGAGCCTTGCTCGTTGTTGACGGAGACAAATTAGTGGACATTTTATCAGACGCGAACCGAATTTTCATGCATGAATAGCAGAGCCGAAAGTCAAACCGTTCGAGATCGTTACCACCTTCTTTGAGAATAGAACGGCAGATTCAATAGCTTCACCTGTCCTTTCGTTTCGAGAGACAAATCTGGAAACCGGGAATAAGTCCGATGTGGAGTATTGGCATTGGACACATTCATTAACGGTATGAATATTAAAGCAGACCGTCATTCCCGTTATAGAACGTTATCAATTTGTATATACTAATTCATCTTACCGGCGGTCTCACCATCCGAGAAATCCAATCAGCTGTATCGAGAGGCTAACATCGTGTTCAGGCTATGAAATTAGTATACATTTTAGTGACGGGCACAATAACGGCATGTATGAACTGGAAGGTCGAGGCTCAAAATTCTCGAGATGTATAGCACATTCTTCGAGAGGCGAACGGCTTAGTTACTAGATTCACCTGCCCTGTGAATCCGCACGACAAACCAGACAATCCGAAAATCCATAAACTGTGCACAATTGGCAATGGACACCTTAATTCACGGCTTGAATATAAATGCACAGAGCCTAACCTTTGTAGATCGTTACCAATTTATATAATGTCGAAATTATAGAATACGAGTTCCTACACGAAGTTAAGGTGCATGTCACTGAAGAGTATACTGATTTGTATCTCTGATCACTCACGATACAGCGGGTTAAGTGCTAGGAGGGAAAGGTCTTATGTGAAACTTTTGACATTATACCAATAGGTAACGTTCTACAACGGTTTGGCAGTCTGCTTTTATATTCAATCCGTGAATTATGGTGTTTATTGTCAATACTGTTCAGTGGATTTACTCTATCATTACGTGGTTTGACGCTCGGAACCTCAGGGTGGGTGGAGCCATGGACTTATCCGTTCGACTCTCAACGAAGGTGGTAGCGTTCTCGAAAAGTTAGACTCTCGTCCTTCTAATTCATGCATGAAATTAAGGTGACGTCCATAAATGGTATACTAATGTGATTCCCTAAACACGTAGCAATACTCTCGACCCGGCGGGTGAGCTTCCCGGGATTCCTGTGATGCCGAAATACAAACCCGGTGTTCCGGGTGTAAATGAGCTGAAATGTATTGGCAAATGACTCCTTAATTCACTGTATGTATGTTAAAGTAGGTGTCAAATCGTTGTAGAACGATACATATTGGTATAATGACACCCTCTTGACCGAAGGCCTCACCCATTCCAGAATCTAACCCTCTGTATCAGGAGTATGACTTCGGGGTCAGAGAAAGAAATTAGTATTCATTTTAGCGTGGGGCACCATATTTTCTTGTGCGAATAAGAAGATCCAGAGTCAAACCGTTCGACAATGTAGTTACCTTTCTTGGGAGACGACCGTCTAAGTGAAGAACAGCACCTCTCCTATGATTCCGAGGGCCAAAGCAATTATTCCGGTAGTACATCCGCTTAAAAGTATTGGCAATAGAATCCTTTATTCACGGTTTGGATATTAAAATAGAGCGACAAATCGCCGGAGGTCATAACCAATTCGTATGAAATCATTCTTTTTACCAATTACTTCACCTGCTCAGAATATTAACCCGCTGTTTAGAGTGTCTTACTCGTTGCTGACGGAAACAAATTAGTGGACGTTTTAGCAGACGGTCACCGTATTTGCATGCACGAATAACAAAACCGAATGTCAAACCGTCGGAGATCGCTACCACCATCTTTGAGAATCGAACGGCTAAATCAATAGCTACACCTGCTCTGTGATTCCGAAACTCAAACACGGTATTCCGAGAGTACATCCGCTGGTCAGTATTGGCAATGGTCACCCCATTTCTCGGTATGGATATTAACGTTGTGATTCAAGCCGATGTATAACGTTACAACTTGCAATGGAGTCAAACTTTTTGCCGAATACCCTGCCTTCCCATAATGTAAGCCGCTCTAGCGAGGGACTAACTTAATGCTCACCAAAACAAATAAGTGGAGAGTGTAGCAGATAGGACACCTTAATATTATGTATGGATATGCAGAACGGGGGTCGATCCGTTCTATAACGTTACCACCTTTCTTGAGAACCGCACAGGTAAGTCAATAGTTCCACGCATCCTAAGAATTCGAGACACAAACCGGGAGTAAATCCACTGATGGGTATTGGCAAGACGCACCTTAGTACACGGTATGAATTTTAAAGGTCAGAGTCGTATCATCTATAACGTAAACAATATGTATAAAGACAAGCTTTTTACCGACAGCCTTAATTTCCGAGAAGCATAGCCAGCTGTATCGAGAGTATAACTTCGTGTTAAAAGAAAGATATTTGTATACATTTTGGTAATGTGCATCATAATATCATGAATGAATTAGAATATAGAGGGTTAAGTCGTTCGAGAACGTTAGCACCTTCTTTTAGAGTCGAACCGCTGGGTCAACAGCTTCACCTACGATGTGATTCCGTGAGTCATACCAGGTATTCGGGGATTAAATTCGCTGTACATAATTGGCATCACACACCATGTATCACGGTATAAATATTAAATTCCAGAGTCAAACCGCCGTAGAACGTTACTAGTTTTTATGGTGTCAAACTTTTTACCGAAGGCGTTACAGTCCGAGAACCCATCCTGCTGTAGCGATTGCCTGCCTTAGAGTTAACCGGAACAAATTAGTAGACATTTTAGAAGACGAAAACCTTATTTTTAGTTATGAATAGAATAATCTAGAGCTAAATCGTTCGAGAACGATTCCACCATCTTCTTTGAGAATGGAACGGCGAAGTCAACAGCGACAACCGTGCTGTGATTCCAAGTGCTAGGCCAGGTATTCGTGGAGTGAATCCGCTGAACGGTTTTTGCAATGGACACACTAATTCCCGGTATGAACATTAGAGTACAGACTCGACACGTTGTAGAACGTTCCCTATTCTGATCCTGGTTTGACTCTCCAAATCACTAGGAAGGTGAAGCTTTTGACTCCGCATTTCGACTCGCAAAGTGGCTGGTAACGTTCTCGAATGGGTTGCCCTCAATATTTTAACTCATATATGACGTTAAGGTGCCCGAAACTAAAATGAGTACTAATTTGCTTCTCTGAAAATGAAGTTGCACTCGATACTGTGGGATATTTTCACAGACGATCACCAACACTGTACTGCGCATATACTCATGGAACAATCGGGATTCACTGTCGGCATCGCAGAATAGGTGAAGCCACTGACTTAACTTCTCGAATATCATAGATGGTGGAAACGGTCTAGAACGGTTTGACGTTCGATCTGACAATTCAAGCACAAAATCAGTGTGATAGTCTCTAAAATGTATACTAATGTGTTTCTCTAAACACGAAGGTATACTCTCGATACGGCGGGTCAGCACCTCGCATGGTAAGCCTTTCTGTAAAACGTATGACTATATAGCAATTGATAACGTTCAACAACGGTTTGACGGTTTGCTTCAATATTCAATCTTCGAATTAATATGTATAGTGCCAAAGCGGTTCGGCGCAATTACTCCCGGAGTACCAGGTTTGGCTCTCGGATTCGCAGGATACATAAGGCTATTGACTCAGCGGTTCGATTATCAAAGGGGATGGTATCGTTCTCGAAAGGTTTGACCCTCGATTTTCTCATTCATGCATTAAATAAAGGGTCCCGTAACTAAAATGTAAACTAATTTTCTTCTATATATACGAAGTTATACTGTCATTACAGCGGGTTAGCTTCTCCGAAAGGTACGGCCTTCGATAAAAAGAGTGACTCTATATCAATTAATAATGATCTCCGACAGTTTGACTCGCTACTTTTATGTACGTACCGTGAATTATGGTGTCAATTGCCTTTGGAATTCAGCAGATTTACTCCCGCATGGACTTGTTTGCATCTCGGAATCACAGGATATGTGAAGCTATTGCCTTAGCAGTGCGACTCCCAATGAATGTGGTATCGTTGTCGAACGGTGTAACTTTCGATCTTCTTCTTCATACATGAAGTTGCGTACGACAGAACGGAGCGGCGCAATTGGATTGTCTTTGTTCATTTCCTTAACCAGAATAATTTCCGTATGTATTCTTTCGCAGTTTCCTATTTACTTACAAATACTGTAATTTAGTGTGACGGTAATTATGATTTCTTTGTCATGACTTTTTATTTTTATTTTATGAACCTGTATCTCTTAGCAGAACTGCCTTTGGAAATTGTTGAGTGTGCGTTTATGACTATATTTTGTCAATTTCTCTGTTGTTTCCTACGATTTTCTCTATACGTACGTACGCTGTCAGGACTGCAGCGCTGCCTATGCCTGGCATCTGCGTACGGCAGTTCGGAGTTGCACTACTGGATGATCATCGTTAACTTCATTATCCTTGATTACGTACCGCATGCAATTTTTCCCAGTTTTCCATTTATTTATACATACTGTAATTTACTGTTATGATATTTTCCATCCTTTTCATAATTATTAATTTTTAGTTTATAATATTGTTTACCATTGGTTAAGCGTCGTTACAAACAGTTGACTGCACGTTTATGAAATTATTTTGTTAAACTTACTGTTATTTTATACGAGGGCCTGTCTACGTACCTACGCTTCCGATACTACTGGGATGGAGTTACCTTGGTGGTGCTTTCGACATATCGGTGCGACACTACTGGATGATCCACGTTAATTTCATTAACCTTCATTTTTTACAGTATGCATGTTTTCCCCTGTTTTCAATTTGTTTATGCAATCTGTCATTTACTGCTATGTTATTTTCGATTTCCTTCGAAATTTTCTGTCTTCATTTTAAGAAATTGAACGTCTAAGTATAAGTGCTTTCGTTTTCAGTTGAGTGCACCTTAATCACATTATTCTGTTAAACTTGCTGCTATTTTATATGATTTTCTGTAAATGTACTTCCGGAGTGACACGGCTCGACTGGTCTTCCATGTGCGTACGGCAGATCGGAGCGATACTACTGGATGGTATTCGATAATGTTTTTAACCTTGATATTGTACAGTATGAATTTCATCCCAGTTTTTCATTTATTTGTACATACTGTAAGTTACTGCTATGATATTTTCACTTCACCTGAAAAATACATTTTCTGAAATAAAAAATTGGAGGATTTGAATAAAATCGAAAATATCATAACAGAAGATAGCAAAATGTAGAAATAAATAGCGAACATCGAGAGAATGTATTCGGCACAATATCAAGGTTAGAGAAATTAACGAAGATAATACCGTAGTGTCGGTCCCATACGCCGAACGCAACAGCAAGACAATAACAGGCGTGTCGCTCTGGAAGCGTATGTACGTATAAAGAAAATTATGTAAAATAAAAATAAGTTTCATCATAATATTGGCATGAATGTACACACGACTATTTCCAAAGACACTTTCACTGATAAATACTACTTTTAAACCAAAAATTGAAAATTATGAATAAAATTGAAGATATTATAACTATAAATTACAGTATGCAAACATAAACAGAATACAGGCCAAACACAATCATATGAAATAGCAATCAGTTTATCAAAATATTGTCGTATGCGTACACTGAACTTATTCCAAACACACTTTTCATAAGAAATAAAAATTTTGTTAATTAAAAATTGAAAACTTTGACAGAAATCGAAAATATCATAAGGGTAAACTACAGCTAGCATAAATAAATAGGACAATGGGGAAAGTGCATACGGTACAAAACCAAGGTTAATGAAATTAAAAAACGCCATGCAGTAGTGTCGCTCCCAAGTACCGTACGTAACATCAAGTACACTACGATCGTGACGATCCCTTGCGCTGCTATGCATACGGTCAAGTACGATATCCCGACAGTCCGATATAACGTAACCAACTACTATCCCACTCCAGTCGTGTCGCTGCGGGATAGTCGGTACGTAAAGAGACATTCACACAATGTAACAACAAATTATAGAAGGTAGGGTCATAAACGTACACTTAAGGAATTCCAAACGCGCTCTTTAAAAAAGAATACAACTTTTAAGATTAGTAAATAAAAATTGACTCAAAATCGATGAAATCACGGCAATATATTAAAGTACGTAGAAATAAATAGCAAACATGGGAGGAACTGCATATGGTATATGTTCAAGTTTAAAGAAATTAACGATGACCATACAATACTGGCGGCCCTATCTGATGGACGATAATACATGACCACTCCAGCCGGCACGCCCCGGAATCGTTGATACGCATACAGACAATCCTATAAAATAACAATGAATTTAATAACATATTATTATGAACGTTCACTTTACTAACTCGATGGCACTTGACCTAAAAAATACAATAATGTAAACAAAAAGTTGGAAGTTTTGAAAACAAAATGGGAATTATCATAACCGGTATTTACAATATGTATAAATACATGAGAAACTGGGGAAAAATGACAGCGGTACATAATTAAGTTTAAGCAAATTAACGAGTACATTCCAGTGTGCCGCGCCGATCTGCCAAAAGCACTGCAAGACCACTCCAGGCGTGTCGCTACGGAAGCGTAAGCACCCATACAGACAGTCACATAATATCAAATTAATTTTAAGAAAATAATGTCATAAATGTATACTCAACTAATTCCATAGACGCTTCTCCTAAAAAAATACAATTCCTGAAATCATAGAATAGAACTCTTAAATAAAGTCGAAAATATCATACCAGTAAATTACAGTATGTACAGATAAATAGTACTATACAGCTGATAAATGCATACAGTACAATATCATGGTTAATGAAGTCATCCAAGACCATTCAGTAGTGTCACTCCTGTCTTCCCAACGCACCTACAGGACCGCTCCAGTCGTGTCGCTCCGGCGCCGTAAGTACGTATAGGGATAGTTATATAAAATGACAAAGAACATAAGAGAATATTGTAATATACGTATCCTCAACTAATTGCATGGACACTTTTCCTTTAAAATACAGTCTTTGAACTTAAGGACTGGAAGTTACGAAACAAATCGAAGATAACGTAAAAGTAATTTGCAGTATGTGGTAATAAATGGATGGCTGGGATAAAATTCATACGGCACAATGTCCTGGTTATGAAATTAACGAGGACCATCCGGTAGTGTCTTTCCGATATGTTGAACGCAACAAAATAACTCCAGCAGTATAGTATCGGAAGCGTAGATACGTATACAGACAATCGTATGAAATAACAATAAGTGTAACAAAATAATGTCATCATCATATACTCATCTAATTCCGATGACACTTTTACTAGGGAATATAATTTAATAAACTAGAAATTGATAGTTTTGAAAAAAATGGGAAATTTCGTTACAGTAATTTACATTATGTAGAAATAAATAGAAAACAGCGAAAGGATGCATACGGTGCCATATCAAGGTTGAAGAAGTTAACGTATATCATGCCCTAGTGTCGCTCCTATCTACCGAACGCAAATACAGGATCACTCCAGCCGTGTCGCACCGACAGCGTAGGTACATATACAGACAATCATATAAAATAGCAATATTTTTAACAAGA